>NC_083763.1:21968420-22075920 GCF_963514075.1 Conger conger | reverse complement strand
AAAGGAGATTTGCTTACTTACCTACAAGATTTGTAATGTCAAGGAAGTAAAAGGCATTTGTTTAATATGGTTGATTAATTTTACCAGGGATATTTGTCATTTCAGCCTTAATATTCAATCTTACTTTGTAATTATTAAAAAGGGGATGGATTCATAATGAAAACATATGTTAAATTACATTGCATATTTTATGACGTGATTTTATCAGACAAATTGAGCCATTAATTAATTTGTTCTGATTTGTTTTTTCCTCAATGTTGAACATAATGTGGTTATGAAATTCTATTATTCATCATTATGCCCTGACCTGTGAATCCATTTCAATCTTTTTGAAAAGTGACTTATTTTGAATTATGTTGTTATTCTCTCTGAAAAAATCTCCCTTTGATGCAATGGGCCAGATTCAATCAGCAATTGTCCTGATTGTTCTTTGACTTTGGATTTTAGCAATCACCAAACAAACAACATTTGAAATTTGAAAAACATTTAAAAGTAACTGTGCATCAAAGTTAACCCCTTAAGTATCGCCCATTTTCTTCACAAGCTTAAAAAGGACATACCCAAAATAAAATGGTTACTATTCTTGAACTCTTTTGACTACAGGCATAATCCAGGTCTCCCTTCTGAAAGGTAACCCTTATGGGTTTGTTTTCCAAGAGTCAGAATTAATCCAAATATTACGAAAACAAAATTACAGAAGCCTTAAACACAGTGAAAGTGGAAGCTTCACTGAAAACATTTTCTGTTTTTGACTGGATACAGATTATTGTAGCTGTGGCTAGTGCACTTAAAAACACAATGAAACAATTTAACCTTGTAAAATTTGAGGACTATATCACCATTTTGCATTGTTTTTTCTAATCTATGTCTAGGCAGTTTTCCAATTGAGGTGTAAAATACTGCATTTTGCTAACAAAACAAAAAATAATCATATTTTGTATTTGGCTGCATATCCTGTCCATGCCATGACTTCCTGATGTCTGTGTTGTCTGTGAGTAGGTACTACAATAATTGTTTCTCCTGAACATTATTTCCATTGAGTTGAACAAGAACATTGACAGCAGAAACAATTCGTATCTACTGCATATCTGGCAGCAGCATGATGGTTTGAGGCTCATTTGATACCTTGGACCCTTGATGACTTAATTAAAGCCATTTAGGCAACAAATGTGTTCCATACTGTATCAACATAATTTACAGCTGAATCTAGTCCCACCCACCAATTCCCATAGAGATACATTCAAATGCAAAGAGTTTTAGTATCGCTTGTAGGACAACACATCAGGAAAAGGTTTAGCTAAACATGCATGATTCAACACGTAAACAGATCAAAGGAACGTGTAGCTGCCCAAATTGCACTCCAGACAAGCGATCACTGAAACTCTGTATACTATTGCTTATTATCCAAGCAAAGAATACATATCGAGTTATAAAATGATACCAGTTTGTTATCGGTAGGAACAAGCAAATTAGCTACTAGTTAGCTTGCTGAATTGACAAATATCCACCTGAGACACAATGTGTGTGCAACAATGTTCGCAACGCTTGCTACTATTTTCGTATTGCCTTGTTATGCCGTACTTTCCAGCGTTTATACCTGATTGATTTCTATTTTTCCGACTCCTGCATTCCGCTTTACCCGTTTTGAACAGCAGTTTTTCGACCCATTTTGGCTTTTCGACTTTTGTTTTTGTCTGCTTTGCCCGATTGTTATTGACCCATCACCTGTAACCACGGCCCCGTTTTGGATTATCCCTACTGTTCCTGTTTGCTGGTGTATTACTGCATTGCTTGGACACTTAACCACAAACTTCCTTATCCCTGCTCATTCCGTTTGCTGGTTATCGACCCACGTTTGTTTTACTCTCCTTCATTACAATAAAGACTTTGAAAGTATTTCTGCCTGCTGGATTTCTGTGACTGGGTTTGGTTGTTCTAAATTCCTGATAAGATGAAGAATATCTTTATTTATTATTTCCCCATTGTGTGTCCGTGTTCATGGACCCAATCAAATCCACCACAACTGATGTGCAAGGCATGGACAGTACACTACTAGGCCGGGGCAATGGGAAATGATATGATCGTCCTGCTGTCTCCTATGTGACATGAACACAGCAAGCTATGACTTCTATGCCGTATAGCAAAAATGTTTATGTGTTTTATGGAATTTATATTCAACTCCAATTAAGCATGAATTAATCAGAATTAACCGAATGAAACATCACCCATTTTAATGTTGAATCCAATTGTGTATTTTAATCATTAATAATAATAATATTCAATTGGCTTACTAAAATAATTTTTCCACTCTAAATAAAATTTAAAAAATGAATGAATAGAATAATAAAAGCACAAAACAAGCATTACAACCATGTGCCAGTGTTCAGCACAAAATACATACAGCTGAGATCTGTTCGGATCCTCCTAAAAAACTGACATCCAAAAACTTTGATAAATCCCACATTATTAGTGAAAATGTATTTTGGTAAAAGGATTCATGGTCAATTTCATTCAGCTCACGTTTTCTAAATTCACTTTCGTGCTTTCACACGAGGACTGTTTTTCAGCATTCCCTCTGGTTGGAACAGGTTTTTCAGGACAGGCAGATTTTCCCTGGATCGTAATTTGTTGATTATTTGTTGCCCAATACTGGTAAACCCTTGATCAAAGCTGCATATCAAGCTTGCAGGAAGTTGCACATGACAAGCAATGGGTACTGTATGATCTCCCAGAATAGAGCATCAATATTTTCTGATATTTTGTGCTCTGTGATAAATGCTGATTGCCTTCTGATGTTTGGTTTTTGAAGATAAATGGTAATGTTTTCAGTTTAAAGGCACACTATGCAGGAATTCTACCTGGAAAATATAACAAAATAACCATGCTAAGGCATATCTGTAATACACTGGCAATCTCTGTCTCTGCACACCTTTGCCGAATTCATACTCCTTTATCTGTATTTGTCATTCTAAAATGTGTTTCATTTCTTGGCATGGCACTCTATTCTGTATGGGGAGAGGTGAGTGTGGTTACAGCCTGTGTTTTTGTATGCGATGCAGTGAAGTGAAAAGACAACCTGTCAGGGCTCATTAAAGATGTACAGTTTATAATTGTTGCTTTAGAATAATTTTTTGGGTGGTGCTGAAATTCACCACGGGAATGAAAAGCCAAGCACGGTTGGTTTCCTGTTGGACCTTTAAGTAACATGTTCCTTCTAGCTATAGCTCTTCCATTAAGATGTGTTCCCCCATACGGGGACTGCTGTTACAGTTTATAGTTGTTCCTCTGTAATTCCCATGCATTTATTTCAATCAGGGGAACACATCATGACGGGGGAACTGAATTTAATACAGCATGCATGCTATCTAGCTACGTTGCTAACATGGTTAGCTCTGCATGATTAACATGATTCTTTCTTTTCATCCCAGGTGTAGATAAATGTTCAAGGGTGGGTTTCCCAAAAGCCTCTTAATGCTAAGAACCTCTTTAAATGCATCTTATGATCAGTCTTAAAATAACATGGGTTTCCCAAACAAATTCATAACAAATGTCTCTTAAGTTATGAGGGATCAAGATAAAAGCAAAAGCAGTCCCCGCAGTCCATACAATACACATGTGCTTTCAATGCATACAATCACAGCATATAATAGCCCAAAAAGTAGAGAAGCAGCATACTCTATTCCTTTTCATGTATATTGAGAGAAAATATTGTAAAAATATATTTAATATAAAATAAGATGAACGTAATTCACATGTCACATTGATAACTTTATTATTTTAGTCCAATTCAATGATATTAATAAGCAAATGATCAATTAGGCCTAGATGTCATGAATAGATGTCATGTATAAATGAGGCCAAATCATGCATTGTGGAGAATTGTCATGACTGTACTTCAGAGAATTCTGTGCTTGAACCAAATTTATATATATTGAGGACGCATTATAGTTGTGAGATGGCACACCGCAATCATGGTATATGTTAAACCACTTCACAGTTGACGCCTATGCTGGGTAATGTTTGGGAAAATGTCCATAATGATTTAGTGTTTAATCTTTTGTTTTAATATTTGTTTTTATGTAGTATTAAATTTAGTTCAAACAGACATTTGGAATCAAAATGGATATTGTTTAATGATAACAAGATATGTTCTCACATTTGAGCGCATCATTCTTGCTTGTTGATTGGGTAAACACAAGTAATGCACTCATTTCAACATTTAATTATGAACTAGCAATGCCCTAGCATGAAAACGTGTTTGGAAAGAAACTTGTGGTTAAGTTAATTTAAAACCCACATGAGGACAGCACATATGTTGCTTCAGAACCTGGTAAACAAACTAATGAATCCTAAGATTCAAAGTTATCGGGAGACCCACCCCAGAATGGTTAAATACCAAACAAGAAAAAAACACAAAATTTAAAAGCATTTTCAATATTAAGGGTTGAAGGTCGGAGGCTTCCAATTTTCCATCACTGATGTCCTTTTTGATTCACCAAAACAGGGCACGATTTCTGAGAACCTGGAGAAACCACAGGGGGAAAGTTTATAATAGCATAAGAAAAGATGTATATTCCTATTCATTTAATGTCATAATAAATGCACATTGCACAATGCTTGTGCATAAATTAACATTTTATGTCATAATTAATGCACAATGCACATGTTAGAAGGCAAGCAGAATTAAATTTGAAATTCATTTTTAATGATTCAATGAGTTCATGCTTAAATAAAATGTAATAAAACTTTTCTCTTGGATACAGCCAATACTGTGTATGTACTGCATATTTAGTAAGGGTATGATTTGCATATTTTGGTTTCCCCATATAGAAATTATAGCACTTTTATACATAGTCCCCCTTTTCCCATTTCATGACATCATAACATTTGGGACAAATAGCTTCACAGTAGTAATGCGCGAATCAGGGTTTATTTTTATATACCTGCCCAACGCGTTACGACAGCCAACCCACACTCACCGGACCATTATCATGTGCATAAAACAAGCATCTGAACCCCACCCGACCTGCACACATTAAAAAAACTATAAAATGTATTGCAGTCAGTAGCCTATTGCTAAATTCCGAATTGTTACATTAATCTAAAGATAACCTTAAAATAGCATTTAATCTAGGTCTATAGTTAGATACCTGCTTTATGAATCCATGTTTCCCTCATTTTCGCTACATCATGCACATATACAATGAATTCATTTGTTGGAGCAACGCTATAAAAGCATAAATAGGAGACCAAGGAACAACCACTTTTTGGCTTTCGCTTAATAAAAAAATGTATATACATATTGCAGCAATTTTTTTTCATCCAGTAAGAAAATGCATGTCTTTGCTATGACTATTGACCATCAGGACAGTTCTAGGACATTCCTGGCGATTCAGTCGAAAGTAGCTGGATTGAAACTGTTCCAACATGCCCCAACTGGTAGAAATGGTCTATATTTTGTCTACACTAACCACATATGGCAACATTAATATTTAATGAATGCCTGGGAAGAAATAGATAAGAGAGAGTGCTAAAGAGGACCGAATAAGTGCATGGTACACATGGAATATACAATGTTGGTTTGGGCATATATGGCTGCCACAGGTACTGGCTTGTCTTCATTGATGATGTAACTGCTGACAGCAGCAGCAGAATTAATTTTGAAGTGTAAGCATCTTATCTGCTCAATTTTAAGCAGATGCCTCCAAACTCATTGGATGGCACTTCATCCTACAGCAAGACTATGATCACAAATATACTGCTAAAGCTTTTCACTGGAAGATTATTGACTGGCCAAGTCATTCACCCAATCTGAATAGACTTAAACATACATTTGCTGACAAATACAAATGCTGAAGAAAATATGAGAATACTGAAAATATAAGGCAACTAGCAGAGCTGAAGATGGCTGTAGTACAGAAAGGATACTCAGCACCTGGTGATGTCTATGGGTCACACACTTGAAGTCATTGAATATAAAGTCCATTGCATGCAAAGTATATGCAACAAAGTATGAAATATGGCTACTTTCATTTATATAAGATTTATCTGTTCCAAACATTATGGTGCCTGGGAATGGGGGTATAAAAAGAGTGCTGTAATGTCTACATGATAAAACCAAAGTGTATCAAAATACCATTAAATAGCTGAAAATCTGAAATTGAAAATTGTGAAGTCTCTGCCCCAAACAATATGGAGCTCTCCGTACTCAGGCATTATTACCTCTTCTGAAGTTATTGAGCAGTAATTGAATTGGTCCTGCGATCCACTCCTTCGATTAAATGTTACCAAAGTAATCTTTCCTCGACTAACTTGGAGCAGATGTTGTATTTCACAAGAGTAATCAGTCATCCACTCAGTTCAAGTCCATCGCAATTATCTTCATTTGTGTAACATTGGTCGCATTTCCTAACCCGTGTTCGGTTTTAGTCTGAATCAATACTCACCCCCACTGCAATGCAAAAGCCTGGACATGCCTCTGATCAGGAATTCAAATAATCTCAAGAGAACTGAAAGAATCCAGTTATAAATACATACCAAAAGGAACCATAATCCCCTGTGGTCCAGAACAAAAGATTGGTTTCATCCTTATCATTGTTCATGGACAGTCATGTTTGTTTGTCCTGGAAACGAATAAGTGCATTTCAGTAATTATTTTTAGTAATTATTTAATTAATGTGATAATAATAAATAGAATCTGTTGTTTATGAAAGTTATTATCAGTGTGGTACTAATAAGGAATTCAGACCCACCCGTGTCTCTAGTTGAATGATAGGATGGGCAGTGCGTTTATACATACATACAGCACTGTGTCTAGTTCTCAGCCCATGGGCTTTGATCACAGAGGGTAAGGTATACATGAAAGTGTCAGTTGCTACTGTGTGGTTTAATGCACTATGTGTAATGGAAAGACACCTACAGTAACAGTGAACACATCATTTTAACTGACACTGTAAAATCGCACACATATTGTATCTGTTTGTCAGGTGAGCTGATTTTGTAAAGCTCACCAAGTATTTGTATCAACTAAGTACAACTAAGTACAATAGTTTTTTGTAAAGATGTAACTGTTTGAAAATTTTGGTTGGTGGTTTTGCAATGCCTCCACCAAGTTTCAAAGAAAATATGTTTATTACTTTTATTAATAAAGCCTTTTTATCTTTTTTTTGTAAGTGATTATCCTCAACTTTAAAGCCTACTTAATGGCCTTTATTTAATTATGGGAAACTATTCAATTGAAAAAGGGTGCCATCATCCTTGTTTCTGTGTCAGATGGTAAGCAAAGAAAATAAATACCTTTTATGAGACGATAATGAATTAGTCTAATACATTAAAACATATAATATAAATGATTGCATCATTCCCAACATGTTGAATAAGCACTTACCTTTAACACACAAGGGCTGTTTTATTGCCACTCTAACCATCAATGCAATATTAAAACTGGTCAATGGTTAAGCAAAAAAACCTAAAAGCAAGAAAAACTATTGTGCAGTTCTCACAGTAAGGACATATCATGGCCTCATGCTGCTTTTGTTCAGAGACTCTAGATGAAACTCATAAAAAAATACATTTTAGTCAGACTCTCTCATAGTTCAGTGTTATTTCCCCACATCCATTTCTTTAATAATATGCAACATTTCTTGGTAATACATGTTCATCCTCTCCCAGTTGTGTGATGTTTATCTGAAGCTGGTGTCTTCAATTAACATTTCAATGAGTAACTGGATTTGGTTATTACATTTAGTTAATACTATCTTGGGAAAGTTGCTGTGCACTGAATCTTATTTAGTTATCCTTCAAGAGATCTGAGATGGTGTGCCTTTTTTCCTCTTCTCTGAGACTAGATAAATAGAGCCCACTGGTATTTCACAGTGCTTTGGATAATCATGCCTGAAATGTCTTTCATAAGGATAATTAGATCAAACAGAGGGATTATATCTCATAAAGGAAGGAACCCAGGTTTTGACAGCTTTGCTACTCTTGCAAAAGAATAGAGCGCTCGTTTATTTAAATAGCTTTTGCCATCAATCAACTGTTGACCAAGAACCCTTCTTTTCTCTTTACCACTTACCTAACTCCTTAAATGTCTCAAAATGGTAAATGTATTTTTGTTCAATCTTTAGCCTTACCTTGGCACTACTGTATTATGCAAACATGGTAAAGGGTGAATGGTGTGGTGTGGCTTAGCTTTCAGTGGAGGAATGTCTGAGGATCATGTTATGCCTACAGTAAATAGCACATGAGATTACGTGCCACAGATTCCTGGATTAAGCAATGTATTATTTATTACCATTAAGGAATAGAAAACTGCATTTCTACTGCAAAGATCACCTTTCATTAAATGTTAAATATTAAATCACTTGATGATTTTTTTTTTCTTATTCTGGTGCACACCAAAAGGTAATACAGAACACATTTATTGTGTCTTGAAATATTTTATTTATAAACTGAAATATCATTACAGCAATCCACTGGGATTACAGGAAGCCTATGCAAATATAAGCACTATCTAATTAACAGACACAGCAGCTACACATGGATAAGGTGAATGAAATATTCAGTATGAATGTATGGCTTTGTGATTTATTTCAATCATTTGTTATTTCAATCAATTATTATAAAATGTTTTATATATAAAAGAAAATTCATTATTATGACATTTCAGATCTACATCAAGAAGACATGCAAGTAATTCTGGCCCAGAGTGGAAAATGTAAGTTACATTATTCATACACATTCACATCTGCACAGTACGGAAAAGGAAAGAAGATACTTTCTGCGCTGCATAAAGAGGAGGAAAGGTTGAAATTAGTGAAGTGTGTTATGTGCAAATTAAAATCATGTCTGTCTAATATTTCTCTCAAGTCTTCCCAATGATATTACATTTAATTAAAAAAGATTTATTTGAATATTTCCATTTCATTTAAGCCTTTTGAATCACAACAATTGGGATACCAACAGATCTGCCTTGTAAATTTCTTACCTCTAAATTATCCCTCAAAAATTGATGTTTGCTGGTTGTATTATTACAAATTTATAGAGCCAGATTAAAAACTATTCACCACTTACAAGTCAATTTATTTATTCTTCAACAATTAAAATGCTTGTGCTAATCTCCAAACATGGTACTCTTGCCATCAGCATGCAGGCAAAATAATAATACCTGAAATATGTTTTAAGACAGATCCTTGTGAAACACTAAACACTAAACAAAACATTGAATAATAAAAGTTATATCCAGTACATATTATTGCAGCTAATCAAATTGATCCCCCCTTCCAAAAAAAACTTATCTACATGAAAGAAATTATAGTGTATAGTATAGTCCCTGAATCAGCAAATTATCTACGTCATGAAAATTAGTCAAATTAGTTAAATCTGAACAATTATTGACTGCATTAGTTATGCTAGCTACAATATCACTATAGTATAATATTACAGTTGCTATAAGCAGCTGATCATGCTAGGAGCTTTTTATAGTCACTGCTATAAAAAACTACATGTTTAGCATGCATCTAAATATTCTTTAAACTTTCTATTCTGGCCAACAAATTAAGATTTTGTCACAAGATATGTTCAGTTATAGCACATTATTTAAATACTGTATTTAAATGGATCTACCAGTTGAACCTAAAGCAATGAATTGTGATGAAAATAAATATTTGTGATATTGTGTTATTTTTGTTTTGTAATACTCAAATTTAGTATTACCAGCAACAAAAAAAACTATCCCATGCGATAATGTTTCTGTTGACCTTAGATTACATACAATAAAATGATATGACATATCATTAGACAAGACTTGTTGCAATCAGTTCATTCAATCAGTCGTGATGTATTTTTATGGTACATCAGGCCAATTTGTAACATCCACATGCAACCACAGGAGGCACTGAATGCATCAATTTATAGGGATCTATAAATAAGAAAAGAGTGACTTAATATAAAAGAGTTGGCCTTTAACATCAGCCTAATTTTTTTTTGAGCTTTCAGACTAAGGCTTTTTTTTAAACTAAAATGTATAGGCCACCCCACTAAAATGTATTCAGGACAGGGGTACTTACACTACACATGCTCTAAAGTGAGGCCTGTAAACTGAAGCTTGCTGGTGCATTTTCTATACGAATATGAATAGCTTCAATAAAAACCATTTGCATTGTCATTACTTGAGTCGTCAGTTTAAAGAGAAAATAACAACACAATATTTCATCAGCAAAGTAAACAAAGTAAGGCTGGAATCAATTATATTTATTATATCATGACAACGCAATGAAATACATTGTACTTACAACATCCTGGTAAGTGAAGATGTATGGCCAATAAGAACTATCCTGTCCTGTGGAATAAAGTCTCAAATTCTTCGCAAGGAAATCATGCAATTTTCTCTCCAATTAAAAACATGACATATTTGTTCTTTTTTGACGAAGACACCATCGGCGACAGTCTTCATTAAAAGTCACTCCATCCGGAAACATTTCAGGGGACGTATTTGTGAGATGTTCATTTAAAAAAATATTCTGTGTTCTGTAAAATTATTCTCGATTTCCACTGTTCCTCGGAGACCAAAACATTAATTATAACTCCAACAATTTCACTGCCGCCAAGAAGAGGGGAGCCCCTTGCAAACACTCCAAAATTAAGCTTTATTCTTAATTGCAGGTCAGTGTGAAACTGATGTGTCAGCTGCCATGCCTACTAATTAATTCAGTTCTAAAAAGCAATTTGTAACACCCTCCATCTGCTTGAATTTAACCTATGTGAACATGTAGTGGTTGTTTGTCATGGTCTCATTATGACAAAGTAGATGGCTATAATTATGACTTTTATGTTGAATAAGTAAAACTTTTATGTCTATGCAAGAATTTTGGCGCAATAATATACAGCTGTTGAGGCAATTTTGATGCTTTTGTGGCAAAGATTCAAATATCCGGTTTTAACCTGAATCCTACATGAACTAGTGAATATGAATACATGACAAATATATGCTTTATGCAAAAATATCTTGGTCCTCATATAATAAGCTTGCAAGCGACTGAAATGAATTGGAATATTGCGCAAACTACAGAAAATTGTGATTTGCTTGTATTATTATCATAAATTACGGGAAATTTACATTTTCCTTAATTTACACAATATGTTTTAGATTTTGATCTAATTTGTTCAAATGTAGTCTACTCACATTACTTTTCTTCATGCTTTATGCAAGTTCCATTATGAAGAAAAAAGCCTGCTTTCTGCAGGCTTATACATGAACTACCCCTAACTGGGCCTGAATATGCAGACCTTAGACAATATCGTTGCTTCAGGCTTTTTATAAATATGCACAGCAGAGATCAATCAGCACTGAAATCACCACACCTACAGGCACAGGCCTGCAACAGAATGGCAGTGAAAATTAGCCATCAGGTTCCTTTCAAGCTGACGTCTCGTGATGGACTAACGCGTTCATCAGGGAAAATAATGAACTCATCGAGTCCTACCCACCGTTTGGTCCTCACACATGTCAGAGTGAGTCATCTGCTTCGGAAAAATGGTTCGCGCCGCAAATCTAGCAGCTGAATATTTTAAGGAGCTTCATGGGATCTCGGTACTGAGGAGGAATCGCGTTTCAATTGCGCTGTGGAGGACGATACAGTTCAGCACAGTGGTGAATGGTGGGCTACTGCAGTTTGGGAAGCACAGCGCCCATGTTTACGCTCTGCTGAACTGAGCACACTGGTATGCTGGAGCCAGCTGCTTATGAATTATAACAGCCGTCCCTTACCTACATGGGCCTGCTGATCCCCATAACAGTAAAAAAAATGATAGCAATCAAGTGCGACTGACATGCTACCAGGGCAGACAACTGGGAAAACACTGATTCTGCTAATCTGTTTAATTATTGATTTGGTAAAACGGGGAAGATAGCGTCTGGCTGATTCAACCATTTTGGATATGTTGCGGGAAAGCATTGTTTGTGGCAATGGCTTATCTCTTCATGAATGTTAATGGAAACAGAAAATAAAAGCTTGCTGCAGAGAAACTCCAATGTCTGTGATTGTCTAGATCAGATATTTAAAGCTATTGAAAGTTTTCGTCACATCTGCACCATGTCTGTCATTTTCTCCTGGTTGAGTTTACTGTCTGAAATGCTGTATTTGCAAGAAACATTTTAAAATGTTTAGCATGTATCTAAATATTCTTAAGTTCAAAATCATAGCAATAAATTAATTCCATATTTGTCTAAATTTATATTAAATAGGTCTCTTTCTGTTTTCTTTCTTCAGCAAGTGGTTCCAATAAAATGCAAAAATCTATCTGTCTAAAGACTTACCTAAGACTTTTATTTGTTTGACCCGAGACAGAGAAAGTACAGTATATTTCTCAAATGGTCCACATAACTTAAAAGGGTACAAAGTACAAGGTAGCGCAGAATGCATACATGTAGTCAGATAAGAATTGTAAATGTCATACGTGAGAATTTTAAAACTGGGATAGTTGATTGACTATGTTAAAATGATTGTATAAAATGTTTTAAAACAATATTCCATTGATGTCTTATTTAATATATGCATGTGAAAATATAGCAGAAGGAAACATTAAATGTCTGTTTCATTACAGCCATGAATTATCTATGTGGCCATGAATTGGGAATATCCCAAAAGAATCCTTCCTGGGTCTCTGTTTAACATGCACTAGAGTATGCATTAATATATATGTGGATGAATATATAAATATAGTTAGTGTTCCTATTTTCCAGTTAGGCCTGTGTGCACATACAAAGGGCAACCTCTGCAAACATTAATTAACATCATTTAAAATTTGTAGAAAAATAAATTGTTAAGTATAAAAGTATTTTTGCTACGGGACATATGCCAGCAAACCAATTGAGAAAGAAATATACATGCAAAATGACATTTAAAAGAAAAAAGTGAAGAAAAGCTGTAACCAAGGTTTACTATGCCTCAAAAGAGGCAGCTGGAAAGAAATGAACTTTTGTTGACCTGCTGTAGATCTAGACTGTACTCTGTTTAATTAGCACTGAGCAAATTTTCTAATTGTAAAATAACCAAAGAATCAATTATTGCTACAGACTGGAAATAGGATTTATTTATTTTACTATTAAAGTAATATTAAATATGCATTTAAGTTGCATTTCAAAGACTCTACCTGCATTTCTTAGAGAATCACTGAGATGAAAAATATTTTTCAAGAAATCATTCTGAAATTATGGTTCTTCTAGTCAATTAAATAATTTAGTGTTCAGAAATGCATGGCATGATCTAGAATTATTTTTATTTATTTCAACAATGTTTCTTCCCCTTTAACCCTATTCAGTCAACAAACTTTTAAAGTAAATATTTGTAATCATAAACAGTGTAACTCTCCCACTATTTCTAATTGGTTTAATTTCTTTATTTCCTAAATAAAATATGAATATTTGTATATAAAAAAATATAAGAAATATTGGTATACTATAATATATGGGAGAGCATACTCATTCTATGTTCATATCTTATTTTAGTACAGAGTTATAGACCGTTAAGTAGAGGGTGTGCCCCATTAGTGGGTAAGTTGTCACACTATGTAGGGTAAGTTGTCACATTGGATTTCTCAACAAATAAGAACACAACAAAGTCATTGTGATTTTTTCCCCTTCAACTTAACAATCAACAATCCTATTGACGAACCACCACCCCCCTCACCCCCCAATAATCTCTACGATGAACAACAACAGAAAGCAAGCCCCACCCACACACACACTTTCAATCTCCAAAATTAACAACAGCAGAACACATGTGGCATGTGGCAGTTGCACCCTACTGTACATCTGACAAATCGAACTTTTCACAGTTCTGGCACATACTGTATACAGTAAATTGCCTGGCATCAATTTGAGAGTCACACCCAGCTAAAAGCCTGTCTTGGCTAGTCTAGGGATATGTCAGCTGCTCTATACTACATGTACATATTGGTACAGCCTGACTTGTTCAAAACCGCAACATAAATGGAGGGAGTCCACACAAATTTATATTTCAACAAATATGAACTATTTATTTCTTGAATGCAAAAATAGAATGGAGAAATAAAGAGAAAATGTCTAGAGGTTAGTGTATGGAAGATGACTGGCTGGTAGAGTGGTGTGAAAGAGTGGTGTGGATGTGGGGAATCAATATGTGAATGAATAAAGGGGTGAGATAGCGAGACCCATTCTCAGGGCTCCCTATACAGGCCACGCCTAACCCAGGTGTGCCCAGTTACTCTTATGTCCAATAGTAGTGACCTGCCACTACTCAGACTGAGGAGGGTGCATGGGGTAGTAGCAATGATATATAACAATCTAGCAAGTTCTATGTGTCAATTTATAGTGACATGTGATAACTTGCCCCAAAGTCATTGAGACAACTAGCCCCAAAACTGAAGTGCGCTAATGTTGGCTATCTCAACAGCTTAACATAGGACTGTAGCCAAAGTATCAAAAGACGCTTTATTCTTTCCTCTACTCGGTACCTAAAATAGTTTCATTACATAAAATATCAAGTGACATTTTTTTACATTTGAAAGTAAAAATAATAAAACTGTCATCACCTTAGATACGTGTGACTTTGACCATATGTAAAAGGGTAGTTGATCACACAGACTAGATATAACATTTTTGAGGTAGTGCTTCTAGTGTTGGAGGAATGTACAGAGTGACAACTTACCCATGTGACAACTTACCCCGCTTTCCCATAAAAAGTCAAAAAGTCTGAAGAATGATTAAAAGAATGTGAAATATCTCAGTTGATAATCATAACGTTTGTATTTGATCATAACGTTTGTATTATTTGTTAAAAAGAGTCAGTTTATGATTTGTTTTTATTACTTAGTTTCTAGTCTGTTTTCCAGCAGGCTGGTTTTGTACAGTGGGAGATCACTATAAAGAAAGAACACATAACCAAGCAACATAAGACTTTGCTAAATCCTTCTTTTGCAAGATCCTAGCAGAGCTTTTTGGACATAAATAAAGATTAGCACTACATCTCATACTATCATAAATTTAAATTATTTCCTAATACCTTCCTTGTGAGCCATCCTGCATTTACTAGTTAAATTAGCAAACTAAATATTGACAGCTTAGTTTAGGGGGTTTCATTCATTAGCTTAAAATTAATTCACACTGGCAAGATAAATGTTTTCTACATTATTAAAAAGTTATATAAAAGCTGTCTCAAAACCCTCACTTTCCAGTGGTCATACCATTCTGAATATGCCATTTTAGACTAGCAAGTGAGCGACAGTAATTTCATCAAATTTCTGCGAGAGCTTAGTATGGTGGCAAGAACTGACAAAATGCTGGAAACATCTGCAGCGTGCAAAATTTTGTACCGTGGCACCTGAGCTAACAACTACAACAACCTGGCAGGAAACTTACTGGCTCAACAAGGTTTATCAAGTTTATTGCACTCAATTTGGCAGTAGATGACGATGTTAACACCAGATCTACAATGATCTGAGTTAGTAGCTAAACAATTCCCCTGCCACAACATTACTAGTGTAGTGTACAATATGTAACTCGTTTTCTGGCATAGGTATGTTGTGCTAGCTAGTGTCTCTCGCTTTTATAAAGCCTAGTTAGCAAGTCTACTATCCATGGGATGGATAATAGGACGTGCTGCATTATTAATTCCGATGGCCCTTGGTGTGTAGCTAGTAGGAGTCACCAGTGGAGTTATACGCATTCAAACTGATTATGCAAAACTCTTTTTGCATTAAAAATAAAATTGTACCTGACGATTCAATTGCAATCACATCACAGACAAGGCCTCTCTGCCAGCTTGCTATTTGTGTTTTTAATCATGTTGGTGTCTGCTGCATCCCATAGTACTGGACTGGATATTGACTGCATTTCCCCCTGTAGCATTTGAGTGTTTTTAGAAGAGCAAAATTCAAGACGGTAAGAGGTGGATTTTATTGATAATTATTAGCTAGCTAGTATGGTTAAACTTGGTGCAGTTTTTGCTGAAACAATGCTTCATACCTGTTGTAGCTGGCTAGAAGTCTTTCGAACTCATAGCTCAGTGATCGAGTCTAGAAATCTGTGATGTATACCATAGACTACGATTGCCTAATAAGCTCTTCCATTAGATGAAATGGCAAGCACCAGATATAAAAAAAAAAAAATGAACTACGCCGACCAAATGGAAGAAGTTATTTTATGATTCAACAGCATTTAAAAAGCATAATTGTTTTGACATAAAGGCAAGAAATAATCCAGACGTAATCGTTTACTGTTTTCACCCCATCTCCCATATTCAGCAAGCTTTGGAATGAGCACAATATGTCATTTTCATGACAAAATTGAAAGAGAAAGTAGATTCTGTAGAATTTGTAGAATTGTTCGCTGTGACGTTGTGTTCGCCGATGGTAATGTTTCAATGGTTTGAAGATGGATTGTACTCTTGCGCAACAACTCGTGCTACAGTGGCACAGCAGTGCACGATTGGCTTAAAGACACATTCGGTATACAGACGATTTGCGTCTTCAGAGTAGCCCTGTTTATAGGTGTTGTAAGCTGTCCACAATACGCGCACATCCAGGCAGTGCGGTAGCAAACCCAGGGAGAGGGGTCTGATCACACTCGAAGGGTCTGGTCACACTCGCTGCAGCAGAGCTTTCCTCATGAGACGACATAGGCATGCAAGCAACGCAGGCACACCTAGAATAAGATTACATTTTATTCACCTGTATGTATCTGTAGCACTTATAGCTGTCTTGGCAGAAAGGGATTTTTTTAAATCAGAATACTCAGTGCGCTTTTCCAGCGATCTCAGTGACCCTGCTGTGTAATATAGTGTATCCTACCCCCCTGATGGAGTTAGCTAGCGAGCCAGCAAGACCATTTCTTCAAAACTGCCGCAATAGCTAGTGATAGCCAATACAAAGACATGCAGGTTAGACTACTAGGGGGGCATTAACAGAGCGTTGCTGCAAATGAGCATGAGTGCTCAGTCAATCTACCCTGTATAAATAAAGGAAAATAAATCGTAGTGAAACTGTCTTCATTCAATTGATTGCAATGCTCTATAAAGCACTTGAGTCAACATGTATGTGCGGGATGATATTTCTTAATGTAATGTTAAACTGGAGTTGTAACGGGGTAAAGTTATGCAAGAAATTCCACTTCTCAAACTTATCTGACACGCAGAATAGTTGATAGTTGACTAATCAATGAGATGGCTGTTGTAAGTAGCCTAACTATGGTAGCTAACGTTAGCTCATCCTACACTTGAGCTGTTCCATTAGCCTATGTAATCATAGAATTAATCCAGTCAATAAAGGACTGTCATATTATATAGCGAATACCATAATTAGACAGTGTGGCAACACGTACAGAGAAAATGATCCCCAGACATACTGTATATTAGCAAAAATAAAAAAATTACTTACCAGTCTATATTGCGATACGAACTTCGGATGTGAGAATCCTCCAACTCCTCTGATTCCAATCCATGTAATGTATTGCCGTATCAGGATCAGCAATTATATCTTCTATAGACTCATTAGAATCCAAGTCATCTGATTGAACATTTCATTTAATTCAGAACAAAGTATTTTACTGCTGTCAATTTCTGCCATGTTTTCAACCTAAAGGTATACAACAGAGCTGCATGTGTTTTTATTTATTTGTAGAGCCTACAAAGAGGGGTGTTTATTGCACCATGTTGCACCATAGGCACCACTGACACATTGACTTAAGCCTGAGATTCTCCATGTATCTATTGTGAACTGGAACTTTTTATTTTTTATGCTGGACATCTGTGATGTATGTAAAATGGTGGTATCTATGAACCTATATTAAAATAAGTGTGGTGAAAAAACAGGTTTACATTTTTGGATAATTATATGATTACTTAGAGGGGGGTTGCTTTAGGCTTCCAACTATTGTGATGCAATTGATCTGTTGAACACATACCATTACTATACCCTGATGTAGGCATGCTGCCAAAACATGTCGATGATTTTCAAACAAGAAACATTTTTTAATTGCATGGAGAGAGGTGTACAATTTTTGTTTTTCAGTTTCAGTTATTGGAACAGACTTTTGGTTATAGGCACCTTATCTGAGTGTGCGTTCTTATTACTCTGTCAAAAACCTCACCTTCTTTGCATTTTAGAAATCCACATACTACAAGAAATAAGGTAATGTCCTTTTCATGACAGGTGTCCAACAGACCAAGTCTATAATAGTTTCTTATTCAAAAAAATGTGCTAACTCAGAGAAACAATAGAATGTCCATTGTTTACTTAGAATTGGAGGAATTATCATTGTTGTCCGTTTCACTGTTGTGTACTACTACAAAAGTATGTAGAAATGCCATTATCTACGTTTTGTATAGGCTTTCTTGAACACAATAAGCTCAAGTACAACTGTGTCTGAACAGTATTTGCAATGTACTTGCAGAGAAAATGTGTTACCCCCATCCGTGCGTAAGAAAATTCAGTATAAATTCAGCTCATCAAAGAACCGACTACAGGCATGTTATAGAAGTGACAACTAAAAATATTTTTGGTAATGACATTTCCATGTTTACAACAGTGTAACGGTGTTAGGCTTGCATAAAACAACACAGCATTATTGTACTTCATTTTTTATGATCTTCCCAACCTGTTGCTCTCTGAGGATAGCTGCCAGGAGAGGGAGTTTGGGACAGAGAGGTAGGAGAGGGTGACAAGTGGGGGGAAGTGCAGGGTAAAAAGTGCTGTATAGTTTAGCAAGCAAAATGCAGTATTTCACACTTCATAAGATCCATCCATTTCAAGCTTGTGTCAAGAAAAGGGGTGATACTTAAGGGGATAAGTACAAAATTAAAACAATTATGTACACATCTGCCACTTAGCTAAATATAATTGCCCAGAGGCAATTATAGGAGTTCTGCTATGTTTTTATGTCTATTTTAATGTTCCCAAAGAACAGTATAAGTTGCAAAGTAACTCTGTGAGCTTATGGTGCTCAGAAAGTGTCACAGCTAGCAACAACCGCAAGCTGTCATATTACAATGGTTGCTACAAGGTAAGCTAACCACTGGAAAGCGCCCCACACAACTGTAGAGCTCCCATGTTGGAGCTACAAGCTTAAGAGTTCACAAGTTTTTTCATTGTGGTTTCGAACTGTAATGAGGCGAAGCACCCGGATGACCTTGCCTATATTCAGAAGTACTTGGATGACCATGGCTATACAGGAATAGAAAGTATGGCTGTCAACCAATCAGAATGGAGTATTTAGCCAAGCCCTGTTATAAAAGTGGGGTCCAAAATGATTGGCACCCTTGATAAAAAATGAAGAAATAAGTCTGCATAATAAACAATGCAAACAATCATATCTATAAACACTGAACATACATGTAAACTATATACTTTTATTTCAATACATTTACTTTCATGGTTCAGTGTTTTTTATAACAAGTAATCTTAGGAATTGTTTTTAAAACCATAGGTGTCAAAAGTATTGGCACCCCTAACAATTATTGTAAATGTAATCAAACAAAGTTAAATTATAAATAACATTTTACTTTTGTTAATCTCAGTCTAAAGGAACTATGTATATTATGTCATTCCAACACTTCCCTAGAGTATAAAAATGAGGTAACAAACATGTAAACTCCTTTTGTCACCCACCACAATGGGAAAAGCCAAAGAACTGTTCAGAAAAGACAAATGGTAATTGATTGTCACAAGTTTGGTAATGGGTACAATGAAATACATAAATGGTTAAACATACCACTAAGCACTGTAAGGGCAATGCACAAAATGTGAAAAATATGCAATGGTTGCAAACTTCGCAGGAAGATGACGTGCATGTTGTCCCCATAGATTGGAGGGCATAAAGACCCCAGGAAACACAGTTTAGTATCAAAAAGAACCATAAAATGGCACCTCCATTCCAACAAACTCTTTGAAACTCTGGCAGAAAGATAGCCCTTACTTACAGTAGCACAATAAACAAAAACAAGGACGTGGTGTTTGCCAAATGTTGAAAGCTTAAGTTTATTTGGGTATGCTCAGATACCTGGGATGGGCATGGAAGAACCAATAAATATTTTAACATTTCTGGCAAGCAACCTTTTAAGATAACTTTATTTTTCAACCAAACAAATTTATACATATATTTTAGCCTGTGTACCATGCATGAAATAAAGCTTAAACTGAATCTGATGCTGTTCAGTGATAGAGAACTCAAATGAGACACAATTCTTTAATAGTGGGACCAAGATTTATTTTCATAATTTTTACACCCTGGATTAAACTGTCTAAAATTATAATTCCAGTGTATACAAAGTATGAAAATAAATTATTTAATGGTTCCACTATTTGTGTATTTATATTTCAGAAATTGTGTGTGAAAACCTGCCCGGTTTGACTTATTTGTTCAATAATACTATTTGTTTGTTTAGGGGCTAGTATTTAGGAAACTGAACAGGGCTAAATTTCCCAATCGCAACATGTCTTGAAAATACATGACATTCTTCATGCACAATTTCGAGACAGCTCTTGAAAATTTCACGTGGGTTTCCCAAAGACTCCAAGAGTTATGCGAGTGAACTTTTCAGGCATTAGCAGCGGGTGTGTTTTTCACTCAGGAAGGTAGGCTATCATGTCTTTTGGAGGTTTTACAGAATCACTTTGAAATAGGTGAATACTAATGACTTTTTAAAGAGAAATGACGTAAGAGGGAGGCAAGTGAGATGAAAAGAAGTATTTTGAATTTTTGTTCAGCATGTCCATGAATCACTTGCAAGTAGTATTTCACTGATCAACTGGGTTTTACCTGGCCTTATCGCAGATCTCATTTGGAGGGTTTTTCACACACACACACACACACACACAAAAAAACATGCCTAAAAAACATTAGTTTTTTCGAATTTGTGTTCGGCGAGCAGAAATAGTTTTTAACATTTAAGGTAATTTTTTAGGTTTTTGGTGTTTTTGGCTAAATGATTTGTCCTCTACCATAGCTTACAAAGGGATTCAACATGGTCAACATATCACTACGACAAGTGTCTGGAAGCTCACCCCAGAAGATTTCTCATTATTTCAGTCTCAAATACCCCGAGCCATTCTTCTTACACTCTTTTTTCATCATTTACTTTTTTCTAGAAACATCCAGAGCCAGAATATTTGAATCTGAGCAGATTCAAACATCAATGCTTTTTATGGCCAGTTTCATGGACATTGCACAAATGTGTGAAAAGCAGAGCTTGCACTGACCATGAACATCCTGTGCATAAAATGAAAGGGTACAATGACAAAATGCAGTCATGGCTGATGAGATAGAGGATAATTCACAATGTAATTTGAGCCAGCAGAATGAGTAAAGGAAAGAAATCAAATAATTTAGCTCAGACAAATTGCATAATGGATGTGCCTGCATTTAAGACTCAGCAAAACGTCAGTAAATGAGTCAGAAGTGAATTTATGTTTTTCAGTCTCCGCATGCAAATAATCAAAAGCACCTACAACCCAGTCTCAGGGAATGGGAAAGAACATTCTCTAACACTTTCATTATTTTACATTCCCTTTTCAAGCCAAAAGAAAAGATAATAAATTATCTTATTAAAATGAATAACAGTTGGTTGGGGCTAAAGGTAAAGATACCAGTGCTTGTTCTTTCAATAACTTATCCATTGACAATTACATGAGTGAAGAGGCTGGCCTTTTCCTGAAGTAGAATGTAAAATATAGTAGTTTTCAATCACCGTTTTACAGTTAAACTATCTTGCAGCCTTTATAGGAAACAGTTAGAAACAGTGTTGTTGATCTGTTAAGGGGCATTCGTCCCTCCTAACAAAAACAAAATCCAATGCTTATGTGTTACAATTGGGACACTGTGCTACATGAGGGTTTTTTCCCGAATGAGATCTTGAACTGAAAATATGTATAATAGCAAAATTTCTTGCAACTACAAGGCCTATAATGGATAACTTCAGTGTCCTGACTAAGCCCTCATAAAGTCATTATCCTATCCAATAGTTGCTTGTCAATAGATCCTTGCGTAACCTGACCCCTCTATCTTGCTCAGTCTTCCTGGGTTGCAGTAGTATAATATTTCCATGTTGTTGGGCCATTGTTGCTGTAAAAAGCAAACCTTAAGTAATGTGCTTTTAACTGGAGGCTATGTATTTCCTAAGATTCCCTAAAACTGAATTTAAAAAAAATGGCCAAATATTTATAACATAATTTCATAGAGGAATGTGGTCAGTGATATATGGCAATATTTGAGAATCAGTATAAATATAACAAAAAATAAAAAATAATATAAATGAAAAGACTGCATTATCATGCAGTGAAAGTGAAAGATAATCTATACTATTTTTGTGTTTTTCATTTTGCAGCAGCATTCTATAAATGGTCATTATACAGTATATAAATGCACCAATTATTTTAGATTAGCAGAATACAGAAATGCAAATGTACCTCATATTAAAGATAAAAGAAAAACAACTGTTTCAAAAAAGCATTCCAACTAGATCAACTAGAGACGTAGACTACTGCTGGCAAACAATGTCTAATTTTAATATTTTTTTTTTCAAGTAATACTGTATTCCTGACTATTTCATCCAGACAATGTTAATAATACTGCCCGATACAGACACTTATGAGTTGAAAAAGGGGAGAAAATATCCGATATCACACTAAATTACCGTAAATATAAGGTAAACAGAAAGGAATCGTTTGTCACCTCGTGTACAGAACAGTAGACAATACACATTTCCCCCGAATCTGACTGCTTGAGCTTTGACGACGATGCTTTCAATCAAGAACCGACTATCCCCCATTAGCCGCAAGAGAGGTTAAGAGCTCCTCGCGCAGGGGGGGAGGGCAGGCGAGAGGGGTCTCTGGGGGGGGAGGGTGGTTGGGGGTGGGGAGGGGAAGTGTTTAGGAGATCAGATTAATCTCTGCCTGGCCTCCTCTATGTGTGAGGTAACTCTGCTCCAGAGGACTAATGCTCTTCCCCTCTCTGATGACGCGAGAGGGGACCAATGAACCCGATCTCTACCTCCTTAACAATGCTTGCAGAGCCGCACCGATTTAACTAACCGTGCGGGTTGCAGGAGATGAACGGAGAGCACGTAGAACCTATCAGCACCCACTCTATCGCATCTACAGCGCGTTCGTGCACTCCAGACTTTAGTGCCGTTATTCACATTTTTTCCCCTCAAATTGAAAAAAAAAATGGTATTTGCTAAATCATGCATATACCACAATTGCTTCAGATGACTTTGTTTTGCCAAAGACAATCAAAAAGATATGGAGCCAACAGCTCTCTGGGTATTTCTGCGTAAGGTTAGTACACCCCTGAGTGTACATCTATATTAATAAGAGAGACCAAAAGATAGGGCATTCATTACAGGCTCAGTGTAAAAGCTATTACCTTTACTGTAATTGGCCTTGGACTATTAACTTTAATTACATAAACTGAAATGTATTCGTTTCTGTACCTGGGTAGGGATATTTGTTACATTGGTGTGAGAATTGGGGCGAGAAGAAGCCAGGAAAGACAGAGTCAGGACCGCCATGAGCCAGATTCCATGGAGAATCCGAAAGGAATTGACGAGGATGTGAAACCAGCAATATATTGAAAATAAATTGGTTTTTAAACAGACCGACATATCATGAACCAGCTGGTCTCATTTCATAGTCCTGTATTTAAAGGAGCTTATGTGCATTCGATAATGTACCATTATCAATACCTATGACCACTCCTCTTCTCAGAACTGAAACCAATACAACTGTAGCTGAGAGGAGAAGAGAGAGAGAATATCCTTTGTTTAAATAAAACATTTAAAATAAAACAAGATGTAAATGAATGCAATAATGTTGTCCATATATCGGTTCACTGAATTATAATGATGCTGTCCCTTAACATCAATCAATATGCCCTAGGATACAGACCTAATGGCTCTGTTAGCTTTTTTAAAGTAGACACTCATGACTTATCTAGCATTCTCTATTTCCAATGGATTAATACTGTAGACCTTATTTGCAGAAACCACATTGCGTTCCTTGAGGAAGCAGAGGTTTGCCAGAGTATCATTAGACTATATAAATAAGCGATAATGATAATAAATGCATCCTGCTTCCTTTTACAGTAGTGGATTTGTACTCTTATGAAACATTAACACATTTATAGGAAACATTAACGCATTTACATTTACCTTCCCTTAGCTATGCATCATTCTAATGCTGTTTGTGCCATACTGTATACTGTATATTTTTCCAACTGAGTACAGAGGTTTATTTATCGCAGTCACTTTTAACCTTTTTAAAAGCAGGACTACAATCTGAAGTACATTCATTCATATTTCAATTCAAAGTTAGGTAGGATAGTATGTCAATTTCATGCGATTATCCAACCACTTATAAAAACTTGAGTATCGGTAGATCCTGTCAACAGCCTTCAATGTGTGTGCAGGTTATACAATATTTGTTACTCATGTGAAAATTGGTTTCATCCTAACTTTTTTTATTTGGAGGTCATGACAAAAATAAAATAACAAAATATTTTTTTGGTATCCAAACAGCCACCTCAATAAAACAATATAATATTGATAGAATGTAAAAACAAAAATGAGCCAAGGTACTGGAATGAATACCTTTCGACTGTTCTCTGATGATTTTACTCAATTGTGATAACTTCGAATGATGTGAATAAAAAGAATAAAACAAAATGTCATAAAACAACATGAAGGGATTCATCTTCCTTTAACACATACCATGATTGGCTTTCAACATATACTGTAATATATTATTATACATTTCTGTGAGACACACTTGCAGTAAACATGTAGCACAATAAAAAGCATGTTGCAATGAATGCATGTCTCATTGTAAATCTGCTGCTTTTAGGCTAGAATCTGGGAACACTTCAAAGACTGGTTGAGTATAGAATGTCTGTGATGGTATGATGATCTAGATTCATTGCAAGAGATCCAAAAATGACAAAGAAAATATAATCCAGGAAAATACAAATATGTGAATTAAAATGAATTCCCGGCTCTTCTTTAAAGCACTTGGGAAAAAAAAAAAGTGAATTTAATTGTTCAATAAAATGTTTATTTATTTTTGAATATAGATACAGGGTATCAGTAGAATTAAATGAGATATATCGCACATGTACCATTAGGCCTCCGGGCACAATCTCCCATGTTCCTGTCAAATCTACAGGAACAGCAAAGTACAGTAAATACGTGTGAATATTTTATGAGCGGCCGGTAGCCATATTGTTCCTGTGGCATTTACTTTAATTGATCCACAGTGTTCTCCTCATTGGTTTCCATTAAGTTAATAGTGTTATAAATAAGTAACGAGTGACCTGAGTTTGGCTCCATCTCACAAATTGCAATACTGAGGTGTTCTGCAACAGATCAGATCACAGTACCCAGACAGCTGATGATTCAACATTATTCATACAGTATGAAGGGGTCAGCCTGATTTACATATTGTTATAACTAAACACTCGGTCAAACAACACATAGCCTTAGTAAATGTGCAATATCTGGGAGGGGAACTTACCTGAGAGGTTTTGATTGCACCGTTCCTGCCATTTGACATTTGCATTTGCCATTTTTATTGAGTAGTTGCTATATGCCACCGTATGACATTTAATTCTATGTTAATATTTAAAATACTGTAGAGCGCTGAGAATCAAAATACAATAACACAAATTAACAATGTATTGTAAAAATAGCGTAATGCACAAGGCTTAGATCTAACCATGACTCAATACAGTAATGCTTTGTCAATTGTTGTTACAAGAACAAATAACAGTGGTGACAAAAATAAGCATATTTAATGCCCACATCCCCTAAATAGAGTAACATTTTTGGGACACAAGGCACAATTCTCAGGAATTCCAATGGCAGCAAAACATTAACCTGGGGTGTTGTGTGTTGAACCCTGTTGCCAGATCCTTGAGCAACCTCAAATTTACATCAATTACTCTGGATTAAATGCATTATAGAATATGGAAAATTCAAATGACCTCTGGGTTTCTGTTTAGAATATAAATAATGCAGTGATGTAATGTAATAATCTATTGGACAGTGATCAGAGGAGGTAATTACTCTGACCAGCTCATCTGCAAAGGGGAATAGACGGTCTGTAAATTACATTGGTTTTAACTTTTTCTTTAACGCAAACCCACAATCCAAGGAACCATTCAGGAAGGAAGCACATCCTATAGTAATATTATATATAATTTGATCAGAGCTTTTCTATTCGAAATATGACATTATGTTCTTGTGAACACACTCAATAAAAATATAGTCCACCATGCCTGAATATCACAAACTTGAGACATTTCTAAAATGTACGAGACTCATTATGTTTGAATCTTCATTCAGGTAACAGATGGAATTTTGTATTCTGCATGGGCATTCATTTTCATAATGAAACTATGGGATTACTTAACGTGACATCCACGTGTCTGCAAGAACAGAAAAAGTATGTTTTAGGCCGACACTATTTTATGAAATTTAAACACAGGGATATTGCATATAAAAATGTATATGTTGTCCTGTAATGTGTAGAATTTCTGACTTTTATTTAATATTGTAAAATGCATATTTCAGTTAATAAAATAACAATTGCAAAAAGAGGTTACTTTTAGAAAGCTTGCAGCTTTAGCCTCTCCATTTACCCCTTTGCCACATACGTCAATACCAGGGCCCCACAAGCCAATGAACAGAAGCACCTGATACCCCACCAGCACGCTGTACATCCCATGAGTTCTCAGTATGGCTGAGTCTTTATGCTGTGGTAATACATCTGAATGACACTGCTAAAATGAGTACTTTCTTCTATTTGAGTGTTTTAACGAACTGCCTTACAAGAGCTTGCAAAAATGATGTTTAATGCATGTCCTAGTGACCATGCTAGTGACCAATTTAGCAATAAAGATTTAAACAATAACACTCACAGATGACAGACTTTGTGTAACATGCTACATTTGCTGAGAAACATGCAGTTTTTGAAAACACCTGAAGCAAAATAAAAAATTAAAAACTCCCACAACAATATTGAAACATAATGCTTACTTGTGAAATGTGTGAGGAACACTGGATAATAACAGTGTTTGCCATACCTTAGAACTCACATGCCTTCCAAGAGAACAGAAGGCATTTTGGATATGTGTAATCAAACAGGAAGATTGGTCAGACTGGTTCAGGTAGGCCTCCAGTTAGCTAGCAAGTATTACATGTCAAGGATAGAGCTACTACACTTCAGCATGTTGTTTTGCTAGTGAACTAGCTAGCAAGCTACAGCAGATGGCACAAATTTAATGCTAGTAATGCTAGTTTCTTGAGGTTAAATTCAATGAGCTGTACAACATTTGAAATGGTCTTGTTCTATCAAGTCCCTCAAAATTTAACTAGGCCACCTTTCACAAATAAAATAAAATGAAATAAAACAAGCATTTAGCACGACAGGAAGGTGCACATGTTGGAGTATTGGTCAGCCAGAATTTTCATTTATCATGCAGAAGCTTCCTGCAGAGCTTGCACATGCATACTGATGATTTCATGTATGGTCGGGGGTTCATGTTCATCACAGAATAAGAATGAGACAATGTGGATAAAACTGGTATTTTATCAAATAACACAATACACCCCTTTTTATACTGAAACAAAATACTATTTAGTATGTATAATGTGAAAAAGTCTCATTTCCATGTTTCTGTTTTGGAAAGACAGATTAGATTTATGTTTGCTAATATGCAGGAATTACTTTTTCTCAGCATAGGCTGTTACCTTTTTTATTCATTATTGCAAAGAAGGTTTAATGATAAGAGTCAAGAGGATAGAAGACAAATAATGAAAATCCGCTGAGATATCAATACAGTACACCTATTTTATTTTTTTCAAATATCAAAAATAGCTACATACATCGCAATTACTCCTTTGAAATACTGTAGACACAAATTTCTACTTTGAAAATTGAAATGTCTTATGTCTAATTATGAATATGGTATTTAGAACTTTAGATATTTGTGCTAGGTGTAGTGATATTAAAGTGAAAACAAAGATTTCATGCAGTAAAAGGTGTAGGAGTCCTCACATGATGGGTATATTAAAAGAGACACTGATCAGCAGTGTATTTGTTAAATTATAATATAAAACATACTGGCTAAAGATACTGTGAATCTGTTCCTTTGAGGTTTCTTTGAGTATATCATGCTTTACAATTTGTGGGTGCGTGTGTGCGCATATGTGTGTGTGTGTGTGTGTGCGCATATGTGTGTGTGTGTGTGTGTGTGTGTGTGTGTGTGTGTGTGTTTGTGTTTCAGCTTTGATTTAGTGTATTTTAAAACACTGAAGAAGCGATGAGAACAAGAGACCAAGTTGGGGTTTTGCCCAGGCCCGATCATTAGCTCTATGGGTCCCCTAGTGGTGAGATGCAATTAAAATTCATCCCTTGTATCTATTCTACCTTACTGTCATTACAAGAGAACACATTTGAATCATTATTTGATTAATTAAAATTTTAGGAATAAATCAATAAAATGTTCTCTATAGTTGGTAATTATGAAAACATATTTCAAAAGGAAGCTTTGAAGCAGACTGTGGGAATATGTTTCTAAGCAAATGTTTTAAAAGACAACTACACAAATAAACTTGAATCTGCAAATTTAAAAATTTGATCAATAGAAATGCTTTATTGATTTTGACAAACATAAATAAATATTTCAACTGAAAAAAAAAAAACATCAAGTGAACACATTATCTTTGGTTATGGCTTCTTTTTACATGTTCTGGAATTATTAAATAAATATATATTCATGAAAATCTTTATAGCTCTACCACTGAAATCACTGCCTAGTAGAAAACATTAAATTTGGGGTGATATTCAGCAGATATGCTCTGTATTAAAATACAGTGGAAGGAACAAAATGTATGCATTAGGAAAAAGTGACAACACTCAGCTGAGATGGGGGCAGTGGCTAACCTGGAGTGTGTCATTTGCTCAGACACACTTGGCCTCTCATTGCATAAATTGAGCTGTAGCTGACATGGTGGACATTTTGTTTCACGACCATTGTGGCTCCGCCATCCACAGAGTGGAAACTCTGGACAGGAAATGTAATTTCAATATCAATTTGCATAAAAAGGTGTGTGTGTGTCTGTGAGTGTGTGTGTGTGCGTATACACGTGCATGTGCATGTGCATGCTTGTGTACGTGTGTGTGCATGGGAAGGAGGGGCTAGGGGTGGGGCTGGAGGCGGTAAGATAAAATGTCTGGTCTTGGGGACAGATAACGAAAAAATAATACCACTTGCATTTCCATTTGTAGCCTGAGCCACCTCTATATACAACACAACCTTCCTTTTGAACATTCTGTAAACTCCAAAAGAAACAAAGCATAGTATATTGTGTATGAAGCTCAAGCAACAAAATATGGGTAAACGCCTACATAAAATGTATTGAACTCATGCACTCAAAGTAAATGACACTCCATTGGCAGCAAAGTGAATTAATTACAAAATATTCATCCAAAATAATTTTCTGAAGAAAAAAAAAAACATTCACAACTATGGATCGAGAAAAGAAATGAAAAAGGCAATGTCGGTACAGCTGCACTATTTCCAAAGGCTCAACAGCACAGAAATAAACAAGGAATGGTGATGTATCTTGAAAAATGGAACATGGTGCTGTCTCCAATGTTTCTGTGCTGTAGCCTACAATATAAAGAGACCAGGCAGCTGAGCACTTTAGGATTTAAGTTCATTGGATTTTAGTTCCTTGAAGTCGCTGAAGAAATGACTCTCCTCGACTACGCGTATTCTTAAGCAATAACAACGTGATCCGTATTATCCACCCAAGAATACCCGTCACCGAAGAGAGTCTTTAGGAAGGGAGCAAAACCAATTGAAAGATACTGCATGATCCTCAACCATTTGGCAACAGCGAGCAGTTTTGAAATGATTGATTGAAGATGCCCTGTATCTCAAGGCAAGGCCCCATCAATGGCTTTTCTGCAAACAGAAATTAACACAATGCATTTTTGAAGTGAGGCTATTTCTCGTTTGTCGTTTTTTTTTCTTCTGCTGTAACACCTTTTTTTTTTCTCTTTCTCCTGTCTGCACATCTCACGCCTCTCCCTCTTTGGCTCTCTCGCTATCCGCAGCAATGCATTAAGTCAGGCTGAACGAGAGAGGGGGAGATTCAGGGGCGAAACCTTCGGGGCCGGTGCTTACCTGGAACATCAGCATTCTGCAGCCAGCCTCCATCCCCGGACCCCTGATTTCCATCCATACGATTCCCATCGCTCCCGTGTTCAGTGCCTAAGCCCAGGCTGTTTCACTGGCACATATCCAAGAGTAATGAGTGTTCCTGAAAAAAAGTGGCAAATGGTTAGGGTTCACTGTGGAAAATCACGGCCTTTCAATCCTGCCCTAACGTCACTATTGTCTAGCCCATTAATAGTCAACTAGCCCTGAAAAAATGTCACACAAAAAGGAAATCCATTAGCAGCAGGAGGCAAATTATAGATAATATGAAAAAAAGATTGTAATGAAGCCTGTCAGAACAAGGAACAATTTGTGTCATTTGCTTTTTTTCTCTTTGTGTAGGATGCATCGGCTTTCACTGCTAACATCCGAACCAGAAACACAAATCAGAACGTGTTCATTTGAAACAATAGATAAATAGAGCAATGTCTATATGGTGTATTCACGATGCAAAATATGCCACCATTTCTGCACTTAATTTTATCATTGGAATTGGCATCACAACAGGCAATAAAATTGCTTGAAACTGTGAGGCTGTTATTATTCTCATAAATGTAATGACAACGGCAGTACAGACAAATTTGGCCGATCAAATATTTTATGAGACACTGCACTCAATTTGTTTTAGAATTTACATGCATTCACACATTTAATTATATAAAAACTTGATAATTAACAATGTGTCTAAATGCGAAAAATAAACAGGTGATATACTATGCATCAATTTATTAACTTGTGTGATTATAAAGTGCAGGATACATCAATATCGATCCATAAAGATCCAATTATTTTTGTCCATTTTACACATCACAAATTTGTGCAATATCCTTGCTTATGCCTCTATGAGATGATGTAAAATAGAGAAATAAAAACTTAAATCATGGAAATGACAGGAAACTATTTTATAATAGCCTAAGAACACAATGATTTGGAAATTGAACTTTAATGTATCATCTTGAATGAAATGAAATGAATATGAGTTAGAGCTTGTCAATGAATATCAAGCCAATACCATGTCAACACCTGCTATCACATCAGGACACAGACGACATTTCAGAATATATGTGTAGAATACAAAGTTCAATTAAGAATACATTACCAATATTGTCAAGTACAATCAAAGCTTTAAAAGAACTTCAATCAGAAACTGCAGCATATACGCAAGCATAAACGGGCAGCATCAACGCAGCACATCCGGTCAAACCCACACAACACCAGCACGGAGAGACAGGGCAGCTACAAAAATCCATGTCAGATCTAATGCTTGTGTTAGTTTATGTACATGAACCATACACAATTACAACCAGCCATTATGCCCTTAAAAGAGAAAAGAACATTCCAGATACATAGGTAGTAGAGTAACGAAGTACGGCAAATGAAATAAAACCCACACACTTTGTCAACAGAAACATTAACACAATAACACGCCCGGGTGGCATCCACAACAGGGAGGGAAGTGAAGCTTACCCAAAGTCAGTCTCTCTCAGACTGCTCCTCGTGCACAGAGAGGAGCCGGACCCTGTGAGACCCCTCTCCACTACAGCAGCAGCTGTAGCGAGGCACTGGGCAAAACAAAAGCGCCGGCGCTTCAGCGCTAAGCAGACTGAACTCCACGCCACGGCAGCTTCTCCTACGAGACTGCCGCTCTCTCTGAGAGCGCAGCCGTACCCCCTTCTAACCCCCGAAACATCACTGTCACAGGGGCTGACAGCACAGACAAATTCAGGCATGCTTCTGGAAAGCGTGCAAAACCAGAGAAGAAGAAGAAGAAAAAAAAACATAGATTTGATATTCCTTCTAGTGGAGTGGAATTAATCGATGCGTTCCCCATGCATATTTATTCAGGTTGTAATTGGCAAAGTTCCTCAAGGTACACTAATCCTCAGTTTAAATTACCCTGTCACTCATATGGACTTGCGCCCCTCCTTTTGTGTACGGTAGTACATAAGCACTATGCAGTCGGCAAAAAAAAAGAAGTATTAATATAAGGCAACAGCGAAAAAAATAAATAAAAAAGCCCCTGCCGTATTTTGCCGTTTGACACCCCTGGATGAATCTGTATTCTCGTCCCCGTTCCACTCCCCCTCCTCATTACAAGAGCTCGGCGGCGCGTTATTCTACCGGTGAACCCGCAACTTGCGAGACCTGTGATTGCAATTTAATTGCAGGCATCCCATGAATATGTTAATGCCGCGCGGCGGACTCTTCCCGAGAAAGCTTCCGTCGGGGGGCGACGACGCACGACAACCACGCGTTCGCGGAACTCCGGATTTACGCAACCTACGGCTCCCCCGGCGCGCGCCGGTAAAAAACATTTCAGATTCTTACCACGGAAAAATGTTTTTAAAAGGAAAATATTTCCACATCCACATAGCGTAGAGGCTTACCCCCTTCAGTCCTGCTGCAGACGCGCCCTCCTACTGAGCACAAAGCCAGGGTGCCGTCTGATGTTGGGCTCTGATATGCCTTGGGTGATAAGCCCGCCTTGCCTCCGTCCACAGTTGATGTATACGGGGTTTAGCCTGCTGGGGGGAAAACCGCGGCGGAGCAGAGTGCAGCCCGTTACCCCTGTGCCCCCAGCGTGCCGGACCGGTCCTGACCGGTCGCTTCCCAGCCCCCCTCGATCTGCAGGCAGGTACAGCGCAGCCTTACAGATGCTCGACAACAAGGAAGGGAAGAAGAAGAAAAAAAAAAAAAAAAACGGATCAGAACGCTCTCATCTCTGAGCCAGTTGTTGCTCGCCACGGCGAATGAACTTACGGAGAGAGAAAGGCAGAACGAGAGACGGAGCGAGAGAGAGGGAGTGAGCAAGTGAGAGAGAGAGAGGGAGAGAGAGTGAGAGAGAGGGAGAGGGAGAGGGAGAGAGAGAGAGAGGGAGCCCAGCATAAAAATCAACAGCTAGGAGGCTGGGTCTGCATAGACCTGTCTTTTACTCCGAGGATGGGAGGGAATAATTTGATTTGAGCAGCACACAGTTACAAAAGCAGTGAGTGGTGGGTCCCAGACATCTAATGGTGGATTAATTGTGGGAGATCTGACGTGTAGTGCGCTTCATAGTCCCGCATTCATGACTTCCCAATGGGGAAAGGCCAATGCCCTTTGGGACCATTGTTAATATACAATCAAAAACCTGCTATCACGAGAACGGTCGTGTGTTCACAGGCTCTGTTTCTGATCACCGACATATGCTAGCTGAAGCTGTTTAGTTGGCCGTAAAAAAAAAATGCAATTTTCTCTTCGAGTCGTAAAGACCCCCATTACCTCCCCTTATGGAAAAAGAGTCAAATGTGACATGCTGGCTTCAGCGACCATGCAGCGGGGATACAGACGGTTTGAGAAGCAAGGCACTTCGCATTAGACGCAGAAGTGGAGAAAATTCCTCCGTGTGCCATTGAGTCCTTCGCTTTCAAGAGAGAACAGAGAATTTCCACTGAAGGAGGGATAAAAAACAATTGCGACTAATTTCATTCAGGCAGATGTAAGGTTGTTTTAATGCCAAGAACCCTTTTAACTTTCCGCAATGGGAATGACTTTTGAAGCTGACATTTTCAATTACTGTGGCCTAAAATGATTTCAAGAATAGTTGGTCTTTTTCCCTTAAGTAATGGTCTGAAGATCAGAGACAATTCTCAGCAGATCACAAAGATAAATCTTTATTTACATGTGTAAAAAGGAACATTGTATCAGAATATTCATTTCCCCCTTCCAGAAAAAAAAGAAAAACATGTCAATGCAATAGAAATGGTATAGTTCCGTATTTCTCTAATCTGCATTTAAGTGTCCTTTATTTCAAACAATGTATTATGAAACTTTATAGCACTGAAATTAGTGTGAACAAAACAAATATAATTTTATGTACATGAAAGTAAGCTTCAGTATATGTCTATTATGTGTATGTACAATAAAACATACTCAATATACAAACAACAATAAAAAATAATGTTCATAGCCTGATTTATGGATTTATTTAAAATTATTTGTCATTGTTATGGTTCAGTTGTTATTTTGGCAATATGTGTTCTGGAGTGTAGTGTTTACAGGTGGGTTAGTTTTCATTGAAATACATCATTGCATTGTTTAATAAAGCATTCCAAACAATATAATAAAGCGCTATATGTGGACATACTCAATGCTGGTGACTGGAGTTTTATAGACTAATAATCCTTTCAATTCCGTGTAAAATCTTTATAAAAAACGCATTACGTTTAGTTGTACGGCAAATCACGTTATAGGTAAAACATTTAAGCTGTGACTCTTTTATGATAAATAGAAAATAATAAAGCTATCCCTGCTAATAGGCTTCTAATACAAAGCAGACAAAGGAACCGAGAGTGCAGTACCCAGCACTACCTCCTAATACATAGCAATTTACTGCCCCCTATTGACTCATCTGGCTCCTCCCCTGTACATACAACAGTGAGGTCTTCATTGTTCTAAGAGTGTATGCCTCATTTAAATGCCACATTGAAATTATGTCAGAATAACAAATACTAACTAATTCTTCATTCAGTAGAGTTATTGAAGTGACAAAAAAGACAACAAACAAAACAGCTCTACACAATGAACTGCCACAGCTTAGCCAGAACATCACTAAACAAAAACAACACGCAGAAGAAGGGGAATTTAAAAAGCACACAGGCAGAAGGCAGGGAAGACTGAGGATGAACAGACAACCGCTGTAGATGTGTCAAGGTGGAGTGAACAGTGATCACAAAAGGCTAGAAAAATGCAGCTTTTCAAACATGGCAAGGCCACATTTTCCTGTGTGATCGTCTACATTCCACAAGAAAATCTATACGTTTTCTTTTTTTTTGACAAAACACAAAGTGCCAATTTATATAAGTGTGCTCCAGCCAACTGCAGGAACATATAAGGTCAAATCCTCTTTGTCGACGGTCTCTTTGCCTCTGCTGAAAACTGAAATGGACTCTTAGAAGCATAACTGTTGGAATGCATTAATTGCTCTTTACTAGTAATGGGGTACAGATATTGCTCCATGAACAGTGCTTTCGCTCGGTGTTCTAAAATCACTAATGAATAGTTTCCCTGCATAGAGGGGGATTTGTTGTCATGTTTTGAGTTTTCATGATGGCCACTTCACAATGAGGACAAGGGCAAAAAAGATTAATTGCATTGTACACATACTGTAATGTTGTACATGGCAATTTGCGCACTGCGTCTGATTGGAACACATTAAATGTGATCACACATCATGGGACCATTCTCTTCTGTTCAATCTTCAACTGTCTGAGCGAATTCAAACTGCATTTATTTTCAGTCCTTGAAGTTCTTTGTGGGCCTGTTATTAAAGCAAACACACTGCTTCATCTGCACCTGTTAAACAGCTATAATAATTCCCTGACTGGTGTAAAGAAGGCGGTCCTACACAAAACAGAAAAACTGATTTATTAAAATCTGATGCGCTCAATTTATTCGCCACAAGCTTTTGCTTGCTGCAGGGACATTTGCATAATCCAGCTGAAATAAAGACCTGCTAAGGTTTTACATCAACACACATGCATGCCGTATGCTGTGTGTTTGTGTGTGTTTGTGTGTGTGTGTGTGTGTGTGTGTGTGTGTGTGTGTGTATAATTGTGTTTAACTTCACTTTGACATAAATGGTTCGGTCTGCTAGTCATACTATTGTTGATGTTAACGGAAGGTTGCTCACAGAAAACAAATACGAAAACATTTGGTATAGGTAAGAGTATGGAAACAATAGCATGAATTATGTGGCACTAACATTGGTCTTACCCTAATGTGAGGAGAGTGTTTAATTTAATTACTTCTGAATGTTATGGACATACAGTAAAGAGCAAATGACAAGTTTGCTAATAAAATAATGACAGATACACAATGCTTTTCATTATTTCAACCTCGATGTGATTGTGTTTATGTGTGTGTGTGTGTGTGTGTGTGTGTGTGTGTGTGTGTGCATACTGTACATACAGTTTGCGATTACCAGTGACAGGAGACACATACTCAGGCCGGTCTCTTTCAGAAATTCACTTCACTATACAGGGCTAACAAAACAGAACACCGGGGCCCTCTGGCTGCCAGGCAACAAGCTGCACATCAGACATCCCATCTTCACCAGGCTCCTCTTCACCTTTGACCTCTGAGACGCCCAGTACAGAAAGACATAACACCTACGGCAAAAGATACCTCTGTAGATGTAGACACACACACACACACACCCACACACACAGACACATTGTACAATTTCCTCATTAAAATGCCAATTTGCTGTGATGCTGAATGTGGGGAAAATAGCTCCTTGAAGATGGCTCTGAACACTGCACAGTTCTGCAGCAATCTGATATTGTTACTTAACACTGAGCAATCCTATCCGAGAGAAAACTGCTGAACCACATTTTTGGGTGATTTCATGGAAAGTCTGTGTGATTGCAAATAGAGCAGTTCAGATAAAAGGTAAAACCAGCCACGTCAGATGTCAGCAGTATACAGACATTTCTCCTGAATGAGTTATGTCTAGTGTCCAGTAAAATGCTGTCATCAGCTGTAGTTTATACTTGAAGTGGTACGTGATTATTGTTTACACAGACTTTCAAGGCATACAGGAGATAAATGTCTGCATCTGACTAAAAAATAACACATAGCCTGTATCTCGCCATAAACCCACTGACAGAGACCATTGACTGAAAATGCAGAACTATTACAAGCAATTGGCATAACATTCCAATAAATCATTTCTAGAACCACCTTGTCATTCGCTACAGAATACTTTTAACCGATGAAGCATTCAAAATAAAACATGCTTGACATAAATCAAAAATCTGGAAAAATTAATGAGCAGCATCATAGCTCTGCTTTTAACTATTTTACTCTTCACTTTTCCTACATAAAGATCATATCATAAGTCTGCATGGATTCACTTAGTGCAATTTACAACCTGTCAGAAAATCCACAGAGTTGAGGGGTTTCCCCTATCCAGACACAGTTCACGGCAAACTATGTTTGCAGCAAACAGTTACTGTTGAACGATTTTAAATGAACATTCCATTTAATTAGCCACCAACGCATTTTGAATACAAATGGATGCGACTTAGATTTAACAATGCCAGCTAGCTGATTTGTTGCTTATCTGTGATTTATTTTTTAAGGTAAGAACACAAATATTGGGTTGATTAATGTATTATAACAACCAAATAACTGCCAACTTTTATTCTCTCCACGTCTTCCGAGTCGGCAGCCATTTCTGTTCACGGGGCACTACCTTTCCAAATTGTTAGCTAACATTAGCTACCTTTTGGGGCGGCATTGGCTCAGGCGGTAAGAGCAGTCGTCGGTTGCTGGTTTGATCCTATCCTGGGTGTGTTAAAGTGTCAAGACACCTAACCCCCAAAATGCTCCTGATGAGCTGGTTGGTGCCTTGCATGGCAGCCAATCGCCGTTGGTGTGTAAGTATGTGTATAAATGGGTGCATGAGAAGCATCAATTGTTCAGCGCACTGGATAAATGTGTGATATAAATGCGAACCATTTACCAATTAGCTAACATTTGTGGCAAACAGTAAAAAGTTTTAATATGTTTCAATATATATGATAATGTCAGCATATAACGTTATATGCTAATGTTAGCGATCCTGAAGCACCTCTCTCCTGTCTTTGGGCAGACAGTGATCTCAGAGGGACCTGAAACAATGTGTTAAAGTGGGCCTGGCCCTCACATCATCTGCTGTGGCCCAGGTTGCCAGATTAGTGTAAACCACAGGGAATTCAATCTGTCTGCGTATTTTCATCTCTCAGCCTAGCCAGCAACATAAATTGGTTGCTCGCTCATGCAAATTATTTCCAAGTTATTAAAAGTGCTAGAGACATGCGTTTGGACTGAATTAAAGGTTCGCCTTTTTCAATTAGATATCAATAAATGTGGGCGAATGGTTTTAATGGGTAAACACATTAAAAATTCAACCTCATAGAAAATCTTTTAAGATGACTGTTTCTTGAAGTACTCACACCAGAATAACTGTTTCCGCAAGGTAAAAAAAACCTGTTGCTGATGCCCTGTGTGGATGAGACTGACACGCTTACCCAAATGCATTGCCTGAACATATGGTTAATTAAATGGACTAAAATACATGGAGAATATTGGATAAGTAGAGCAATGAAATGCTTTTCAGGTGTCTTCTACTGTCACCTATCATTTATCTGGTGAGGGGCTGTCAGAACACCCAACTGATATAATATCTGTATTCATCTGTCAATACTGACAAAGCAGAATTATTGCATGTCACTAAATATTTATGGCTACCGAGCTTTAAGCAGGCAAGATTTTTCCATATTATTTGTGTCTACCATTCATAAGTTGACCTCGTGCCTGACCTCTGTCTGTAGCCATAAGTCTTTCTGCTGCAGCATTAGAGAGATAGCACTCATAAATCAAGTCTCAAATTAAAGCCGTAAGCCTGTGGCAATCTGCACAGGGCAGCAGCACAGGCCAAACGAAATGCTCAGATGGCTCGGAAAAAGTGGTCTCCTTAGTGAATTCCATCCAAAAGGTCCAAAATGCCTGGATTCAATTATTCTTTTTTAACCATTGTTATTTTTACTGTGTTAAAAGGATTTTTGTCCCATTAGCCACTGGCCACAGACGGCGTCATTTAACATATCTTACATTGTCTTAAATACATGCATTATTATTATTATTATTATTATTATTATTATTATTATTATAAATGAAAAAGAGTATACTCTGAGCTTTTTTTTCATACTTAATACATAATTGCTTTTACGATTATTTTACATCAACATGGCAGGAGTTGGTGGATAGTTGCCCAAGGGTACAACAGAAGTTCTCTGCCCAGGAATAAAATCTGCAGCCTCCTAGTGATATCCTACTGCTACCTGCAGTTTCAACCAGTTACATCATAGCAGAAGAGTGTTTAGAAGATAAAATACACACAGCACTTTATAGACGCTGCTAATCTTGTCCATCTGGGTTATATATTCGGAACATATAGTATATAGTATAGTATAGATATGTATGTTATAATAAGACCATTCACAATGTGAAGATAACCACCTACCTAAGTATTCCCAATTATTAAAATTTGTGGAGCTTCCATTGTGCAGTGGTTTTTTGACTTCAATAAGGGAGTCAAAAAACATCAAAAGGCTCATCAATGAGTTGTCGATGTGCAATTTCTCCTGTATCATGCAGGTGCCTGGGGGTGACTGAAAAGATGGCAGAATACACACAGACGTGCACACACACACGCACGCAGACACACACATACTTGACATGATGTTGCACATAATATACAATCCATTACAGCAATGGTGGGGGTCACGTTTTACATCTATTTCATAATTTTTATATATTGTCCACAATAACAAGTATTCCCTCCCATGTGAAGAAACAGTATGAAGTATACCTGAAGTAGACTATAATATACTTAATAATACTTGAAGTAATTAATGTTCATGAAGTATGCTTTGTATAAAATTGTTTCACATGGACTAGCACTTTTACAGAACATTGTTATTAATTCATTAATCAGTCTCTGAAAAGAAAAAGGACATAGAGCTGAGTTATTGATTAAAATTCCCTCAAAATAGCAGCAATTCATCAATCGCCACCTTCCAATGGTCGTATTTAGTACTGTATGGTCAGCTGTGAATATTCCTGTTTGCACACACTTTTACAGTTACACGTGGGTTAACAATTATGTGCCTCATCGGAGAGGTAGGAATGCATGTACAACCAATTCTGTGTGATGTCCTTGTGATATGAGAAATCCAAATGATTTGATATGAAGAGCTGTTCACAACATCCCCAACATCATAATGCACCACACTTCAGTAACACCTCTCTAACACCGCAACAAATTAGCTACATGCCTGAACAGATGAGGTCCTTCAAACGACCAAAGCCATGCGTTAAATGCTAAAGAACAAAAGTACAGTTTCATTTGTTTGATATTGTAATGTAATTGCATCATTAATTGTAAGTTGCCTGACATAATTAATTTCAACATTTATATTGAAACTAGTTTGTAGAACTATTTCCCATTGTTCAAACACAACTGTTGGGCACATCTCTATCAGCTGTACCAAATCCCACCAAAACTCCATTATGATTACTGAGTTTAGCGGTGTACAATCAATGTAAGAAGGATGCAGGGTTGCAGGATCAAAGCTAAGGGTGTCAAAAAATACCAATAAGTAAAAAAGCTATTTTAGACTTGAATAGAGGTTATTGACTGGGACGCTACAGGCTGCTTGTTGATCTGTCGAAGGTCAGAATACATCTGTGTTTGCACATTCACTACCTATCAGCCCAGTAATTGCTCTGACACATTTTTTTAAACGCAGCAACAGAATGATACTCTTACCAAGGCATACTTAAATATAGCTTTATGTAGTACTTTATTTTACAATGCTAGGTTAGATCAGTATAAACGCTGACCCGAGAACATCTTTTTCAATATAACGATTTTATGGCCACTGTTCATTTCACATTCAGGCAGTTTGAGACGTTAGCTCATACTGAGGTTGGGTTGAGAGTTTCACCTACATTGTGTTTGTATGTCAGGGAATAATTATGCCCAATAATCATCGAAAAGATTTTCATTGCATACTAGAATTTATTGGATAATTTCTCTTCAAATTTCTTTTTCTGATAATAAGGGGAATCCAGATTGATGTTATTTTTGTGAAGGGAGGGGTGCTTCATCACTGTGAAACATATTTCTTTTTGAAATCAGCCCCTCGAACGCTCTTGCCGGTCATGAGGTTAGCGGCGTAGGAGGATCCTAATTGATACTGTGAAACATCACATGGCGATGACGAGGAGCCGGCCCTTACTGGAACTCGGAGCGGTGACTCACTGAGAGAGCGGTGACAGAAACACGGCACCCAGGGGATGACACTCCAGTCATCATCGTTTACTGGAGCTCGGCTGACGTACTTCTGTCTCAGAGCGCTCCGCGACCCAGCTCCCGACTTCACCCAACACGCTAAATTTAAACTCTGCGCACGTGTACCCCTTTCATTAACTGCACGCAACAGTTTGTTCTTCCTCAATTTTTTATATACTGAAATAGGACATTTTGAGATTCATTAAAACATATTGTGCAGAACTTTGGAAAAATATAATGGTATGGCTGTACCTACTTAGTTTACTGACTATGGGGTTTCACACTCAAGGTATAATTTCTGCGTAACACGTCGTCTGTCTGAATTGCACTTTTTCCAATTTAGTTTTGCTTCTTTATGCTGTGATTTCCTTTCCCATAGGGGTATTTATAATCTTTGAATACTACAGACTTGCAGGCAATTTCTTTTAATAAAGTAATTATTTTGTTAAAAAAGCAAGATGATGGAACATCATAGCAAAGACAAATTTTATCTGTGGCCTTACATGACCATCTCCCACCTGTATCTTAACATTTCCTGTTCAATTTGTGGGATATATTCCCCCCACTCTGAACACCCTATCTTAACAAGACTGGTGATGGCACAAAAACTACACAGCTTACATTCCTGATAGGCCCCACTGATTGATCCCCCTGTTTTATCACTTCTAATTAAACATTAACAGCTAAGGGCTCCCTGTAGTTGTACACTTCCCCTAAATTCAAAAATAAAGTCTCAAAGCTGAGGAAGCTGTATTATTGCCAATAAATGTGGTGCGATAATGGAGAAATGGGATGAAGTACCCAGTTTAGCACATCAAGACTGACTTCGGCATTGTGTCTGGGATCGCAGTGCTGAGACGAGGAGGCTGGCTGACGTTCTGCTATCTTTTTCTCTGACAAAAAGAGGATCACTAGGCCGAGCCCAACCATTACCCCACGAATAAACAACAGTTAAAAGGGCTTCCTGTATGCATACATAAGATTATTATTGCACACCCAAGTAATGTTCTTATACCCTCCAATATGGAACAGACCTGTTTTTTTAGAGCGCTTCACAACAGTTTATGTTAGAATGTGCTCCATTAAGAACCTAGTCTTCAGGAAGATGGCTTATGCAGTTAAATCTGAATGAGATAAAGGAAGTTTCTTTTCAGATTGCGTAATGGGATTGAACAGCAAAAAGAGATAAACCCTAAACAATGCGATTGCCAAGTGAGCATGAAGAAAACATTCCATGAATATTAGCTTAATGCTAGTATATCAGACTAGAATCTGTTCACCTTTGGAACATAGAGATGTAAGTAAATTGAGGTTGGCATTGAGGGATTTAGATGATACTAAACCCATATAATATTACATATCTGATCCTGCTGCCACAAGGAATCTGACATCCTTTAACATGCCTCTCGGCTGTTTCTGTGGACTGGCTATAAAGCATTCCTCCTATAGTTCCAAAGTATCCTGACAATCACAGGCAGAGTTGAACTTTTAAACATGAGGGGGGCAGATTTTCAGCACAAAACGGGGGATGGCAGGTGGTGTTGGATGTCTTGATTTGACTCAGTACACTCAGAGATAAAGGTACAAAAAGTGCCTAAAAAGGTACAAAAAGTGCCTAAAAAGGTACAAATGCTTGTCACTGGGGTGGTACCTTATTCATTAGGTACATGAAATTGTGCCCCTAGCCTGCAATATACAGCAAATTTGTACATGTTTTGCTTGGTCATTTGTATCCAAAGAGAACATTACTTTACTTTCAGGGTACAATTGGGAAATTTGATCCTTGAAGAACAAAAATGTACCTCCACTGTCACTTTATTTCTTTTCGATTTTAATGCACAATTTTAAAAACGTTTCTGCTGGATCTATTTGCGGCCTATGAGGTTTTACCACACTTCCAGCCAATCAGATTTGGACATTCCCCAGACAACATTATGGTGTTATCTGTGCAGATATTCACGTTTCATCTTTCGATTGCTATGGGGGGGCCGGCAGCAAAATACAGGAACATAATTAAAGAGTAGAGCTTTAGGTTTATTGAAAATAAATACACTCAGAGAGCACTTTTTTAGATATTTATTTTAGACTTTTTTTTTTTTACTTATTGGTCATCTGCTGTAGCCTATCCACTTAGAGGTTTGACATGTTGTGTGTTCAGAGATGCTCTTCTGCATACCACAGTTGTAATGCGTGGTTATTTGTGTTACTGTCACCTTCCTGTTAGCATCATCCAGTCTGGCCATTCTCCTCTGACCTCTCTCAATAACTTTTCTCTTTGCCTGCAGAACTGCTGTTCACTGGATGTTTTTTGTTTTTCGCACTATTCTCTGCAAACTCTAGAGACTGTTGTGGGTGAAAATCCAAGGAGATCAGCAGTTTCTGAGATACTCATACCACCCTGTCTGCCACCATCAATCATTCCACGGTCAAAGTAGTTCCCCATTCTAACATTTCGTCTGAGCAACAGCTTAACCTCTTGACCATGGCTGCATGCTTTTATACATTCAGCTGCTGCCACATGATTGGCTGACTAAATATTTTCATCAACAACAGGTGTACAGGTCTACCTAATTACTACATAAATTGCTCACTGAGTGTATGTTCAATTAACTAAGACAAATTGAAAAAAAAAAAAAATTCCAACCTTTTCCAGATTTCCTCCAACTCCCCGACCCATCCATCTCACCAACCTCAGTGTACTTTTGTGGTTATTCACAGACACTTTGAAGTGGACCAGCACCATGTTTTGTGCTATATTAATAGTGACAGATTGTAAGTCTTTATATCCAGTATTCTCACAAAGGCCAACAGTATTCACACTGAGCTTAAAGCGATTTCAAACAGGATTTTTAAGAGTCAACAATATGAACTTAATTAAATGTTATATTGAAATGTATTTTAATAGGGGCTTTAGCAAAAGCTCTATCAGAATAGTGGACTTCAAATCTACCCCAAGCCACTGTCAGTGGTCGCTGTCTTTCTAAACTATTGCAGGAGAGTGGGGGCCTCACCCTAGCGTGTGTCACACAGTAACCTTGTGAGTGTATGCAGTTTAAATGGTTTCTTGCAGCTAGAGAGTACGGTTCAAAACAACATGCAGATTTCTGTAAGGGGAATGAGAATGCAGGTTGTATGTCCAAACTACTATTATTACTTTGCATTTATGTTCACTGCCATGGAAATTCATTATAAAACAGATTGTTCCGGTCCTGATGCTGAGTGGTCAAATAACCTCCCTAGAAACAATATGATATAGCTTAGCATGGCTCAAACAGAAGTTCATACATCAGTTTAATACCATAGCACATTCCACTAACATAGACATAGTTATCAAAACATTGTTAGCAGTAAACCATAATAAAACTTCCTCAGCTCAATATCCAGATTTTCACTAATTGGTATGCAAAGGAAACATGCTGTATCCTCAGATATACATTTACTTGCCATAACAAATCAATAATGATTACATAAAAATAGTTCAGTCTTACTAAAAAACAAGTAAATAAGTAACAGTACAATCAGCTCCACTTATCTAGATGTTCCTGAATGCAAAGTCTCAGGTGAGTAACATAGATTACACAATGCTTACACAATGAAATGTACACACTAATTACACATCACAGGCATGGCAAAATAATTAATGAAATGTGCAAATTATTATATTATATTGTATAATGATATTTAAAGCTAATAAATTGGACTATTGTTCCTTTCTTAGTCACAATACAGAGTTCTCACTTCACCTGGGCCTTGCATCTAAATCAGCTTGCAACTGCATATTTTCCCCATGGATGGCAAGGAAGATGGTGAGGGAGGCAATAAGTAACCCAAGGAACACAGTTTAAGAATAGTAGAGATTTGTTGTGTCTTGGGGTCACCAAAAAAATAAAATAAAATGGCACCTCCATACCGACAAAGTCTTTGGAAGGATGGCATAAAGACAGACTGCACCATAAACAGAATCGAGGATCTTTGCCAAACCTCATTGGAATTAGGACTGGAAGATATTGCCATGGTCAGATGAACCCAAAATTGAATGTTTTGGCCATACACACACCATCAACATGCTTGGCAGCAAAATGGAATGCGTACAAGGAGAAGCACCTCATACATACTGTCAAATATGGCCGTGGGTCATTCATGTCTTTGGGATGTTTTACTGCCAATGGTCCAGGGACACTATTTAAGATCAATGACACAATGAAGGTACCAGGAAATCTTGGCAGAAAATCTGGTTGCTTCTGCCAGGAAGCTGAGACTTGGTCATAGGTAGATTGTCCAGCAGGTCAATGACTCCAAAGATACATCAAAATCCACACAGAAATGGTTCAGTAAAAACAACAGTCATGTTCTGCAATGGCCATCTCAGTGTCCAGACTTAAATCCCAGGAAAAAACATGTGATCTGAACTGAGGAGGGGGGTATCCCAGGGATATCAAGGATTCTGAAATGTTGCATGGAGGAATGGTCAAAAATCTGTTCAAATGTGTTCTCTAACCTTTATAGAAAAAGTATAGAAAAATATTTGACACAACACATTATACCAGGGGTTCCAATAATTGTGGAACCTGTTTTTGTGGAAATATATTTTTTTATTTGAAAAATATGAGATTCCATTCAATCATTATTAAAGCACAAGGCTTTACACATGTTGGAAAATAAAACTTATGTCAATAACTGTATGATTCTTTACTTTGCAGCATATTTCTGTGCTTATTTATCAAGGGTGCCAATAATTCTACAACATATACTGCACTCTAATATGATACTCATGTTTCCCTCTATGTTGACAATAAGGAGAAAATATTCATGTATTCTTCAATGTTTACCAATTTAAAATAAGCAAAACTCTATAACCAGGATGCCTCTACTTTTCCTCCAGCCGACAGAGTTGTTCAATAATAAGCACATTTAGTAAGAAAAGCCAAGTAAGCGTGTCACTGTGAAAAGCAGCGTATGTTGGAAAGCATTGTCATGTCATGGTACAGGTGCCATGGTGCAGTGCCAGCACTGCCAGGGTGCTCTTGATTCAATTCCCCTCCTTTTCCCCCTACATTTTTTTCCCCTCAAAAAGCAACCATTTTATTTCTAAACTAAATAATTAATTGGGAGGTTAGAGGCAAGCTCTGAAACACACATGGATTCTGACATTGGTACTGAATCACACACATATTTAACTGTGTACTACAAACACTGAAAAAATATGAGGTGATTTTTAAGCTTGCAGTCAATAATTGAAGTTTTTCTTAAGGAATCAGACCATATAGAACAGCGCTACTCAACTCCACGTCCTGCGGGCCGCAGGGTCTGCAGGTATTTGCTCCTACTGTGTGCTACACCACCTGATTTCACTAATTAACTCATTATCTGAACCAACCAGGTAAAATAATTAGTGAAATCAGGTGGTGTAGCGCACAGTAGGAGCAAATACCTGCAGACACTGTGGGCCACAGGACCTGGAGTTGAGTAGCGCTGATATAGAATGATACCAAATGCAGTAATCCATGTTTTATAGAGAGCTAATTATTTTCAAAACAAAGTAACCAGAAACCATGCAAGCATGCGTATCAGTAATTTCACACTGCATTCAATGTTTCACAGAGCACTCATATGTAAATATGCTATTCAGTTCACTTGGTTAAACTAACAGACACAATTGTGGATAGATACATGCATTTATTTCTAGTTTTAACTTTTTTCCCAGAAGGAACTGGAAAATAAAACCATATTGGCCCACATGGTAAAATGAAACAAGGGAAAATATTCTCAAGGCCAAGGGAACATTTATAAAGAAACAACTGCCAGTTGGCTGAGGAGCTGTTTCTTTCATAAGCTGCACATACATTTGGGTCAACTAACAGTTTGTGAGCAGAGCAAGCTAATGTGCATAACATAATAACATACTAAATAATTTAAGTAAAATAAATGTGTTGTGAATAATAATAATTATAATAGCACGAGCCAATGTCATCAGACTTGCATTTAAACTGCTGCCAGCTCCATGCTTCATATAGCAGGAAACTTCTCACAGGGTCTTCTCAACTAGCTACATTGGTAAAGCTCTTGCCATAAAATTATAGGTTTTGGAGTCTTGGCTATACCATTAGCCAGATATAAATCCATGTCAAAGTGATACATACAGCTAAATCTCAGGGTATTTCATATCCCTCTGGAATACATGACTTCTGGACCTCTGAAATGTTTTGAACATTTTTTGTTTTGAAACTCAGTGATTTCATCTGAATAACATGTTGAAATGGGAGCTTGCATTACTGTACCCATTTTTAAAAAGCTCTCATTTAGAATCTAAATCAAAGAAATGAACAACCAGTAACACAGATGCAACATAAAAATGTGCAGCAAGCAAACAAAATGCTACCCATCCTGCACTCTCAAAAATGAAAACATCACTAACTGCAAGCTAATGTTGGAAGGAATGCAGCCTATGGGTTTTGATTGCTGCAGAACTGAAGGTTATTGACCAAGAAAAATTCTAGAATGATCCATGGGGGAAATTTTGCCACAATTTCAGCTGGTCGATACAAGAACCTTTTCCAAAGTGGTATAATGTGCTTTATACAGCAGAGTTTTGTCATTTTTCAGCAGACCTCATTTACAATACTGCTGTGATATGCCGGGCTCAAGTGAATGTTCATTGCCTTTTAAATAAACAGTTCCAAAATGAACCCTGTGCTTCCAAAGGAGAAGAACCTTATCTTTTTAAAGGGTTCTTTGCCAAGCAAAAAGGTTCTTTGTCAGGGAACCACACCAATGATACAGGGTTCCATGAAGAACTAAAAGAAGTGAATGAGTGTGAAATTTACATGCCTGTATGAGATTGATTGATCATGGAAACACGTGTGTAAGTGACTGTGACCAAACTTGCTCTGTGTACTCCATGTGTGCCGCTCAGTGTAGTTATCATGGACACATCTAGGGAAAGACTGGTGCTCTGCCCGAGCGGCACTATGGTATGTTATGTTATGTTATGTTATGCTATGCTATGTTATGGTATGTTATGGTATGTCATGGTGTGTTATGGTATGTTATGGTGTGTTATGGTATGAGGGTATGTTATGTTATGTTATGGTATGTTATGTTATGTTATGGTATGGTATGTTATGGTATGTTATGGTATGAGGGTATGTTATTCATACCCTCAAAATTAAAGCCCCGGATGAACTGAATAATTGGGCTGGAATCATTGGGTCTCATTCATGAAACGTGAGCTGAACAAATTTGTGTGTAAAATGCGAGTAGAGGGAAATTTACGGGTTTTTGGCATTCATCAATATTTTAGTAGCTCCGATCTTTTCGTAGCTACTAACAAAATCTACACCTGCTGCTGACCACGCGTAGTGCTTGTGTAAATTCAAGAATGCACATGCTTACATAAACCAGAAAAACTTTCATTCCGTTAATGTGCACCTGATCTGTGAGGCACACGCTGCTACTCAGGCCGTTGTGGAGCGCACAAACGGGGTCTTGAAGGCAAGATGGATCTGCCTGGACAATAAAGGTGGTACCCTTCTTTATGCACCCGTGAAGGTGTGCAAAATAATATTAGCCTGCTGTGTCCTGCACAATGTGGCCATTAAACAGGGCCTTCCCCTGCCTGAAGTCCCCAATGCAGAGGAACGACTGCCTCCGGAACCAGCTCTTGGGCCTCGAAATGCGGCTGCTATACAGACACGCCAGCGACTTGTAGAGCAATTTTAAGGTAAGTGTTGCTAAGACTGAATAAGCTGTGCACATTTTAGGCCGACAAGCTTTGCAAAAAGTTAGTTTCATTTCTATTTTGTTTTATATTTATATACAACATCCTGTTTCAGTAGGCTACCTCAGTTCATTTTCAGGTCATGCTCTTTAAAATGTATACAAATAGGCTATATTTAATTATCAGAGTAAAAGAGAGTAGCTTAATTATCTTGTAGTAAATAAGTGTTTTCCCAGGATAAACACAGACATCACACAATACTGACAACATAACACTTTATTGTTGAGGACGCAAAAGTGCCTTGCAGATTTCCTTCAAGCTGGTGTTAATTTCTTGGAGGGACGTGTTGATTTGGTTGACTGCTGTAAGTAGACTTTCTTGATTCCTCAGGACCTCATCCGTAAGGACAGCCGGATCACCTCTTCGGCCTCGGTACCTGGGTGCAGCAGGAGCAGCAGCGGCGGCAGCAGGTGGTGGAGCCACATCATGGGAGGAGCACTCGCCAGCTAGAAATATGACACGTTTGTTTTTTTTGTTTTATGTGTGGCTCTTTTCTCATTTGAAAGAAACATTAAATAAATCTTATTTGAAAAATGTTTAATTTACGTTGGCTGCAGACTGATTTATTTTAACATTACATTACGTTACATTACGTGGCATTTAGCAGACGCTCTTATCCAGAGCGACGTACAACAAAGTGCAAATCAAACACAAGAACACATGCAAAAGTGGACCTGAGAGGACAGTACAGTTCCGAGTCCTAGTGTAAACATACAGAAATTCAGAACCCTTGAAGAGTTGTTTGGAGCTGTACAGTATAAAACAGAGCTTTAGGCTATTAAGATTCAAATAATTTGAAGACGATGCATACAAAACTGCAGTGGGCTATACGCTATCCGTATCCTTTCTTGAAATGAATGTTAAATAGCTCTACATCCCGACACTGATATCCATTACGCACCATATCGCACAATATAACATTACTGGTTTCCCGTTTCCACTTCATTCAATCCGAAGAGAAACCCCCACAAATGTTCTGTTTGTTTGGTGGGACTGTACGACCTAGGTTAAACTATACTAACCACTAAGCTATCAGTGATGGTTTTCAGAATGTATTATGATACAACAATTATCACCTTACCATCTGGGTTTGATGTTGTCTCCAGTGGAGGCATGTCGGTGTCTCCGTCAGGTATAATTCCTGACAGAGAGGTCTCCCCAATAATGCCAGCGATGCGCTCGTCAGCAGGTGATATGTGTGCCTGTGAGCCTCCTCCTCCTGTGGCTGATGCATGTTTTTTTTGTGCGCTTATGCGTTTCTTTGCCTCCAGTTTCATGTCAAACCATTTACGTTTAACCTCGGATATGGTTCTATTGTCTACAGAGGCAACATTAACAGCATCTGTCACCTCCTTCCAGGCCTTCGCTTTGCCTGTCCCTGTCACAACACCACTACTGATAGAAGAAAATAAAATATTTTTTACCCAATGAAATATATTTCACCCAAGATGATTTCGATCTCCGCTTAAGAAAATTTTTTTTTTCTTTCTTTTTGCGCCATGATGACTGACAGGTCGACTGGATGCGTCTACACCTCCTTATATGGCAATCATTGTCTATTCATGGGTGGGGATTTATGCTAATTGCTGATTACCGGGAGCGCGCTTTCACTTTACGATGGATTGGCATTCATGATCATACACACGAGTTTACGATCAAATCTGAGTTTCCCGCGGCGTTCATGAATCCGGAGTAGGTTTTTAGTAGCGTGGACGTTTATGTGCAAATCTGCACATAGACTTACTAACGTTTCATGAATGAGACCCATTGTCTCTAAATCGCTGTTATTTCACAAACATTTCCACATCTTCTATAGTGATACAAGAACTGAGATGAATATGCTTCCATGAAGGAAGTACATACATGTAGCCCATAAATAGGAGTTATATTTAACATTGCTTGTAATTCATGTCTGAACTTAGGGCAGGTTTCATGGGAGAGATGTTTTATCACTGAAATAACATTATGTATTTTTATGATAAGGTACACATTTTGCACATCGAAAACAAACTTAATTGCCGATGAGAGGGAGTCAGACAGTCAGCCAGTTCTGTTCCAGTTCTGTCAAGTTCCAGTTCTGTGCAGAGGCATTGGTCAAAATATATACGTAGTTTCTGCCACACATACTCCCTTGTAGCGACATCAGGGTCCAGCTAAACCAGAATTGCCTAGCCATATATTATGCACAGAGACTTACGATAAGTAAACACAAACACACAGAGCATTGAACACCGACAATACAGAAAAAAAAAATACAGTCTAAATAAGCAAACTATTCCCATGCCAAATTAAAATAGAGTATTTCCTCCAACAGCAAAGTGCTAAAGGTCACCACCAACAAATAATTGTTACATAATTATGTGAGCCACATAGCTTGCTCTCCTATGAAGCTGAGAATGAATGAAAATGACAAAACTTGTCATGCCAGTGAATAATCTTTAATCACCAGTTGCCATGCAAAACCTCTTCCGTTTATTGGGCACAACAGCTTGTGCCACAAGCTCGACATAAAGTTTCCAACTGAGGTTTGTACGGGAGGATTTTCATGCTTGCACTCACACAACAGCTCTGTGAGGCGGGAAAACTGCCAGCCCCATCATACAGAAGACCGAGAGCTGTCAGGACTCAGCAGAATCCAGAAGCACGTAGGCACGCAAGCACACACAAACAGTTTTTACCCCCAAGGAAAACAATTCCAAGCACCATTATCATTATAACAGTAGAGTTTACTTCATTGAACATTTGAGTAATCGGAGATACAGTGGACGATACTATAACGTCTTGTACTACAAGTGGGACCCCTGAAAACGCCACTAAGCTCACCTCATGAAATAAAAATGACCTCATAAAATGTGCATCCACTTTGCGGTCTTCATGTGATCTCCACATACAATAATGTTATGTCTTTTAGCAATACTGCTTGTAGTGTAGTTCTAGTGCCATTCCACTAATAAGCAATTGGTTACACTAATGCCATTTCAGCCATTGCTGCTAAAGATGTCTGCCAGGCCTATGAGATCTGCCAGACCAGACACAATCCAGCACTGGCCTTGTGCTCTAATTCCCAGTAGCATCCCTGTACTTCATTCTTCTTTTAGGATATACTAATGACAGTGCTAATTTCACTCCAATAGTGACTTTACAAGTCCAAGAGGGATATAGTGTACTTCATCTGTACAGTCATACCTCGTGTTTCACTGTGTGAAGCCAGGACTGACCACATATAGATGACTTTAGTCAAATCCAGGCAGAAAAGGGTGACTTATCCCCAGAGAAAGGGAACAGAGATAACCCCAGGGCTGCATAGCTCATAGAGTAGCAATAGAAAAATAATTTTTCTTGTCAATAGCATTGAGTGTGAATATTTGAATTCATATTCTACTGTTCCCAAGATTTAACAACTGCTCAATCTTTTTTAACCTCTGTGTAGTACCGTGTAAGTAATGGTATCTACAATTTCCTTCACTTTAATGAATCATATCAAACAGTTATCTGATATTTTAGTGTTCCAAAGCTGTACTTGATAAATATTGTTGAAAAATAATTGAAAAACATTATTTTCCTGATTATGGTCAGGAATATTCAATTACTGTTCAAGGTGATCTCACTGTTGAATATGTTAATAATCCCCTATTATACCTCATTACTAATTGACAGGCTCATTGAGTACAACTATCTTGATGCTCAGACAGCAGACTGTGTCACAGCCTGGAGGAATTGGTTCCAGAATTCTCCACAGAAGGTGTAAAGATTTTGCTGGCAAGTGGGGGCTTTACTGCATTACTCTGTTAATGTCAGACTTGAGGACAATAAATGTAAATGTAAAGGCGGCTCAAAAAGCCAACGATCATCAGCAGAAAATATAAACTCTCACTTCAGAAATAATGGAACGGTTTGTGTCTCAATCCTGCAGAACAATGTTCGCCATTGAACCGCAAAAACGTTGCTGATATTCATCACTGTGGCTCTTTGTGGCTTTTCTCCACTCCTGTTCAATCATAAACTACATCACACGGACTCCCGAGAAACATTTGCTCCAGTCTTTTTATGTCTGTTTTATATTTTATAACAGCAGCACCCCTTCCTAATTGCAATTGCTATTATTATCAATATTTCATACATTGCAAATGTTCACAGCAACCACAGACAGTCACAACTCTGAAAATGTAAAAGAAACCCCCCCCCCCCCCCCCCAAAAAAAAATGTTTATACATTAATAATATTACAGGCAACCTGATGTTTCAGGGCAGAGGAAGCATTACTCATTTAAGAAGTGCACAGTGCTATCTGTCTTTATCTCTCTCAGTGTGATGCTTAATGGCTCTGATTGTTTTCAAAATTACATTTAGACAGGATATTACTGTTACATGAGCTCTCTGCAACAATGCCATTTCCCTTGCTTACACAGTACATTACCCAGCAATGTTCATCTCCACAATTCTTTTGCAAAAATAAATAAATAAATGAGTAAACGTGGCTGCAATATTACGGCAGCGTGAACAATGGCAGCGGTGATTGGTTATTTCCAAATGTATTTAACAACAAGTAATTGAAATCTCGCTGCAAGCATGGTAAATGTATTTGCTTATAGTTTGCTTATTTTGGGGCAGACTGACGAATTTAATCACAATTTGAATTTCATTACGAGTGACAATAATCCTCTTGTGCACACTCGTGCATTATCTTTTGATCACGTCCCCCCTATTCCGACAGGAAAGGAGAGAGCGAGGCTTCGGAAAAATGCTCTTGGCTTGATCTCTGCAGAATCCTTTAGCGGCCATCTCTGGTGTTTTTCACTCAGTGGTTGTGACTATTTATGAGGAGGGCTTGATTTTTAAGGACCTGGGTCCCTGTGGCAGTAATGAATGAAACCACTTCATGGCTGCTCTCCATTGTGTGGGCTCAGACTGCATGTTGCCTGAGCAAGGCCTGGGCTGATTATTTTAACAAATTGCGTTTCTATTCAGACCCCAGAAAGGTTTTCATTGATAGCTCGCATGACAAAAGGTCAGAGGGAGGCAGGCTGCCGTTATTTAAGTAAAATTGGTGAATGGGAGAACAACAAAGGTCAGCCCTAATCTTCTGTTATTGTCTCGCCGACTTCATGCACTGGAACATGCCTGCCCGTATTGAAATGTTTACATATCACATTTACAGTACTGTTTTCAGGATGACTGAATGTATGCATGAAAGCATCTCCTACTATGGCAAAGCAACAACGAAAAAAAAAAAAAGCAATGTTTCGTCCAAGTGTTTGTTTTTCAGAGAAGTCAGTACCTTATTTCAAAATGACTTCTGAAATTTTAGGAGCCTACTGTTCTTTTTCATTCTTTTAACAGATGAGAAAAAACTGTGATTGCTTCAGTGTAACCGTGAAATTGCGCTATGAAATCCAATATCAGTACATTTCAATTTAAAATTATCGTTTTTTTCTCTTTGGATTTGCGTGAGTGTGTGTTTGCATGACTGTATGCTGCTTATTAGCATGATATTTTATCACTGATATATGCGGGGGAAACAATAACATCATGTTGCTTGACATACAGTAATTTGTGAACATTTGAGCAGTGTTTCACCACTCAATTGATCATTTGCCTTCTATGTTCATGATAATTTCTATTAGAACTGCTCCTGAGGATATCACACACTTCCTGTAGTGTTTCAAGAATGTTAAACATAACAATTAAACAAATAAGCTTTTAAATTTGTTACTGAGCATAGTTTTTGTTGCATCAATGAAAGTGAGTACCAAGTGTATATGCAGTTGCATTATCATTCATAATTGATTTTGGTTCATTAGTTCGAAAAGCAGTGGGAGGCAACAATGCAAAACAAATTGACATGCAATGTGCACTGTATGTAACAGGAGGAACAGTTACATGTCGGAAGGCTGATTTCCAGTCAAACCAAACAGGAACGGAAAGTGTGAGCACACAATAAAAATAGTGGATAACTGTGGATATTTTAAATGAAAGTAATACAGAACGCTCAGTACTAGTCCGGGATATTGAGCGCATGTCGAAAATGACGAGCGAGGGGGTGGAGGTGGAGCTGGGGGTTCGTTCCATCAAGCGATATCAGTGTAAGCTCAGTCTGATGTTCTGGTTATCGGTGGGGAATGTAGCTGAAGTATTGTTTGATAGTACAGCTGGGCGCCTCCATCGCCTTGTAGACCAGGCATTAACTCGTCAGGCGATCTGACAATTACACAATGCTGCGATACCAGCTGCTGGCCGGTACAACAGTGTCTCTGCGCTTGTACCAGTCTCATTTACATTACAATTAAAACATTGCCAATGGATTCAGGATGATGTTTACTCTGTGGGGGGCTAATGCACCTCCCTCACGATTTGATATTCTGGTGGTCCAGGTGGCTACCCCCCACCCCCCTTCTCTCTCTCCGCCCCCCCCCCCCCCCAACCACTGCCCTGCAGGGACTAGGCTGAACCTGCCAAACATTGCATCTTCCCAGCAGCCCCTAGGGTACAGAGGGGGAGGGAATATTGTGTGCGTGCATGCGTGCATCCGTGTGCTTTTGTGTATGCATGCAGTCCATGCGGTTTCCCTGAGATTGAATATTCATTTATTAAAAACAAAACAACTCTGGAAATGTTAGCACCAGTAGCTGCATATCCATGTGTCTGTAGGCATGTCATGTGTGACCACAGCAGCCCTAGTGCCCAGCCCTGCCTAACAGCTAGGGACAGCGGGGCAGGTTCTGCTGGCTATACCGTAACTCCATCACACCCTCAGTTCTGTTATCGAAACCTCCTCTCAGGATCTGCCATTTCTAGCATGGTCAGGAGATGTGGTAGTTTAGTGCATTTATTTTTTTAAATACTACATATAGCACATTACACACTGTATTTTATATGCAGGCGGCATGGGGTGGAGTAATCTCGAAAAAAGCCTTTTGTGTAATTTTTTGTCTTAAACATAAATCATTCATATGAGTTTATATGAGTTGTGTAATTGAATACAATGCACATTGAAGGCTCCCTTCATTAATATTAGGCAGGCATGAGTGCATTTATGTTATTCTGATCTATATTTCATGGCAAATTGCAAATTCTTTGGACAATAATTAGCATAAAGAGCTGTGATACAGGAGAAACATGAAAAAATAATAATTAGAAAAGCAGCACAAATCAAATGAGAAGAAATACAGACCAGAGTTGCAGAGAGACAGTATTGCATGTATTAAATTGTTTAATTGCCCTAACAGTGCTCTACACAACAGGGTGTGAGCTACATGATTGGACTTGAATTTGGATCATTAGGGGCATCTTTTGCAAGGCTGCCTCCCATGCACTGAATTCCCGATTAGGTGGTGGATCTCCCGGTTGTTTAAAATCATTAATGTTCTCTGAATGCTCCAGTGCTCCCTCAGGGCATGGAGTACTCTGGACTGTAACACATCGCCTGCAGGTTGGGAGATAACACAAGGAGTGCTCGGGTTCAAAATAAAATCCAACTCTTACCTTCTGGAGGTGAGGTGAAGATGTATTTATTTTTTACATTTTATTTATTCATTTTTTCGGTCCTCGAAAAGAGCAAAGAAAGTTACTTTTGGGTGGGAGGCCAGGTCGAGCGGGCTGCAAATGAAGTCATATCACATACAGTAATGGAAATTTTTGATGGGACCAGTGATGGAGAGAGTAATTTCAAAACGTTGTGGAGGAAGTACACACAGTGAAATCCAAGCAGACTCAGAAATATGAAACCACTGTTAATGCTGTGTGTTTTCTATGGAAGCCTTGAAAGGCAAGGTGAATATTTTTATCTTGCGGTCAATGTGGGCCAAAAACCCAATTGAGTCTCATATGTATGAGATAATAACTTATATGTATAAGATAATAATACAAAATAATGCAAATAATTTACTTGTACATGCAGTAGTGTAATAGAAAAACAACAGACCCAACTGTCATGACATGCACGCTGCTTGTTCTGAAAGGGACATGTTCAAAATAGTAGGAGTGTGGAGTTTAATTAGATAATTAATTCATTCTGTGAAAAAAACAGGTGTCATTAATTGTCCTTTATTAAGGAATTAAGGAAGAAGGGAAGAAAATGTTTCACACATTGTTATAAAATATATTTCCATCTGAATTGCTAAATGGGCTGTTCCAAACATTGTTCGGTGGAACAATGTCATTTGATTAAAAAGTTGATTGGAGGGGGGAAAACATATAAAGGAGTGCAGCAAATTATAGGATGCTCGGCTAAAATGCTTTAAAACCCGAAACACGCAGAAGAAAATGAGCAACTACTGTTACAGTCAGAAGACGTTTGATCGAAGCTAAGCTATCAGCAAGAAGCCCCCATAAAGCACTATTGCTGAAATAACGGCATGTACACAATCGGTTAAAATTACAGAAGGAACACATCGATTGGCCCAAATTTGTTAATACTTCGATTTCGAATTGAACGAGTAATGTTTCCACTACATTTGAAATATGGAACTGAAAGCTATTGAAAAATGTTTGCACTTTATTCGCTTTTTTTAGCGCACTGCTATTTATTTAAACACAACTGTAAGTATAAAAAAAGTCTAATAAATACCTAATAAAGTGCTCACTGAGTTTATATTTTATTGTACATACTACATTTTATATTTTGTCTTGGTCTCTTGAAACTGAAAAAAGATATGAGGGAAATAAGCTGTGGTTACCACATATTCAAAATAATTTATTTGAGGGAAAATGTTAAAACTATAATCTTATTTGCCATGGCGGGATTTGTATCTACAGTAATACCTCATGGAATTCACACTTAAGATACAAAGATTATCACTTTTCTGATACCTGAGGTCTGTGTGGAAGAGCAGGACTACCGCTGCGATGTAAGGAAAGGAGCAGTCCACAAAAAATGTCTGTGTTCAATTGCTCTGTTATACACAGTGAATCTGGAACACAGCTTGCATTTAAAGTTTGAACTACAAATTAGTTTAAAGTTTATTTGCACATTGCTTCAGCACAAACGTTTAGCTTTTTGGCTATCCAAGTTCACCAGGAATGTAAAGATATACACTCACTGAGCACTTTACTAAACTATACTAATACTGGGTAGGGCCTCCCTTTGCTGTCAAAACAGCCTAAATAATCTGTGCCATGGATTCCACAAGATGCTGAAAACACACCTTTGAGATTCTGTTCCATGTTGATATGATTGCTGCAGATTTGTCAACTGCACATTCTTGCTGTGAATCTCCCATTCTACCACATCTCAAAGGTGTTCAGATGACTGGGAAGAACATTGAACCAGTTATCATGCTGGAAGTAGCCATTAGAAGATGGGTACATTGTGGCCATGAAGGGATGCACATGGTCAGCAACAATCCTCAAATAGGTAGTGGGATTCAAGCAATGATTTATTGGTATTGAACAAAGTGTGCCAAGAAAACATTCCCCACACCATTACACCATAGCCTGCCAACAAGGCAGGTTGGGTCCATGGATCGGTTCTTGGCTGACAGAAGTGGAACCCAACGTGATCTTCTGCTGTTGTAGCCCATCTGCCTCAAGGTTCGACGTGTTGTGCTTTCTGAGATGCCTTTCTGCTCACCACAATTGTACAGTGGTTTTCTGAGTTACCCTTTCTGTCTGCTCGAACCAATCTGCCCATTCTCGGCAGACCTCTCTCATCAACAAGGCGTTTCCGTCCTCAGAACTGCCACTCATGGATGTTTTGTTTTTCACACCACAACAGTCTTTAGAGTTTTCAGAGAATGGTTCAAAAAACAAAACATGAGAATTATATATAAAAAAAGTTCTGTGGGCAAAACATCTTGTTAATGAGAAAGGCCAGAGGAGAATGGCCAGACTTGTTGAATCAGACAGGAAGGCGACAGTATCTCAAAGACGTGTCACAACAGTGGTATGGAGAAGAGCATCTCTGAACACACAACACATGAACCTTGAAGTGGATGGGCTAGAGAAGCAGAAGACCATACTGTAAGTAAAAAAATAAGTTCACTGACTGTATATTTCAGTAAGAAAAAAGAAGAATATTTTTGGAAATCTGTGGAGAGATCTCAAGCATACCATACATGCAAGGAGGCTGAACAGTATTTCTGAGCTTGAGGTGTTCTACCAGGAAGAATGGGGGAGAATTCCAAAAGCGAGAATTGAAAGACTTTTAGTCATGCAAGTTGTTATAGTTGCCGGAGGAGGAGTTACAAAGTACTAACTGACAGAGTTCCAAAATTTGTACACAGGACCTTTTTCCTGTTTTTATTATTACTGTAAAAAGAATATTTTTTTAAATTTCATTATTATTTTTATGAAAAAAAAAGAAAAAAAAAAGAAATACAAAAAAAACTATCTCAACTTCTCAACTTCACCTTCATCACACCTTTTTTGTTTTGGGTTGTTTGTTTAATTCATTCAGTCATGGAATGGTGATGGTATATTCTTACTTGAAGATCTCCTACAAGCCAATGTGACACACACAACCCTGATAAAATCAAATGTCTGATGTTTATTGCTCCTTTTACATACAAAACAGTCATGCAAAGAAGGGTAATATGACACCAAAGTTAGCTCTAAAGACCTTAAAATGGACCCTGTGTCAGAGAAAGTGGCCTGTTTTTGGAGGGGGGTGGGGGGTAAGCGATATTCTCTGAAGGACTGCCGATGATGTGCAGAACACACTTCTGTGGCTGCTTTCCCTTCATAAATAATGCACAGAATGTTCTACTCATTTCCATCCAAGACAGCACAGTGTTATGAAGTGCAAGTTAATGGGTAAACTAATTGCAATAAACAGGAGTGGTGTTTAATGTGGTGAGCACTTTAATAGGGAAAACAGTCCTAATTAGAGAGTGTAACTGATGTGACAGAGTTCCCCATTCATCAGTGGGGAAGGGTTAGGGGGGGCTGAAGGCTTATGGCAGCTTTCTGATCATCTTAGTCACCCCCAGACCTACACGTGACATCAAAAAGATCCGCTCCCATTGAAGTGCAATCCAGGAGAAAGGAAATGCACTGCACGGGACACTCTCGTTCATGTACACACCACCATACTTACATCTTCGTCAAGCACACACGTGCACGCACACATGCCTACACGAATGACATGTCTATTAAATAGGCTGTAGGCTACATTAAACGCCAAGGTTTTCTATTTATTGCGCACAATACATTACTAAACAGAATGATGTGGTATAAAATAAGCAAGCATGTACTTCTTTTATGTATTATATTCTGAATAACAGGGTATCTGTAATGTGTGTGCACACACGCACCCACACACACGTGTGCATTCTCCCAGAAACACATGCACACACATCTCACACCAACGTCAGCAAGGTTTTTGAGGCTATGCAGGCAGAGATAGCCACCATGATGCATTCTGACAATGAGTCCCCGGTTTGCATTGTGAGCAGCCAGTGGTCACTGCAGACGTGACTCTGCTGAAGCATTGGACATCTTTGATGCTGACAGACCAGCAAGCCACTTCAGGAAACATGAACACATCTTTTCAAGACATGGGACATTTCTCTGCACCGACTAAGGCAATGGCATGGAATGATTTTTTATTGTATACGGTGGAGGGGGGACACAGTGTGACTTCTTTCACAATAGCCTAAGGCACTGCTTTGTATCTGTAGTGAAAAACATTTTATACCAATTCTGAGCTGAATATTAATACCGTGTCCCAATGTGTGGATAATAGAACCAAGCCAAACAGATTTTCAGATCAGTTTCCCAAACTGTATTTACTTCAACCTGAAGATGAATTCTGCATTGTTCAGCCTAAGCTAAATAAGTAGGTGAAAAAGCATAGTGTCTATTGCATATAGTACCCATAATTATTCCCTGTTCTTAACAGCTGATGAATATGTACTTGTTTACAGTATGTTTCTTGTAAATGCCTACATAGATCCTCCAGGACACCCAGAGATGAATTCCCTCAATATCCTTCAGAAATGGATGGAAGCCTGAATACAAGCTTTTGTGCTGTATTTTGATAGGAAAAAACATACAGCCACTCATAATTCTCATATGATTGTTTTTTTCCCTTAGGGTAAGGTTTATGTGTTTCGCAGGGAAAATATGAAATATTTTCAGTGACTTCATCTGCCTCTTCTATCCTTATTTGACCTATCATAAGGATTCTCTGATACATACCATACTTATTAAGTTGCATTCTGGCAGACACTGCATATTATTCACCACAAAATAAATTAAGCTTTAACCACAAACAAGAAAAATAATGCTATTAACACAATGTTACATTAGCAAAATCATCGTACCTTTAAATCTGATGTTACTGAAAGCTCATTGTTAACCCTCTACCACAGACATATGAACGAAAGTTCAGTTAAAGTCAAAGTACAAATCAACTTTATCTCTAAAATTATATCTAAAAAATACTTGGATATAAAATTGTAAGGCCCATTAATGAAGTTGATCAGCTGTAAATAATTTTCAAATTAATGATAGTAATTTGGTGTTTAGAAATTATGACATACAAAAAGGAGAGGTTTTATAGATGTTTATCCATGTTATCTGACGAGAATTTGTGGAAAAGTAGGAAACGGTCACTTATCAAAGAGAACACCAGAAAATGAACCAGTGACCTCTCTGAGATACGATGCCTCAATGGAGCCAAATTGTAATTTGATTCTTTTTTTTTGTTGTTGTTTCTTTGTTAGCTCCCTTAAGAAAAAGCATCCTTCTCCCCATTATAAAATATAGCCAAAACGCTGTGTCACAGTGTTGGTGGCAGCTTTGTAAATACCAATTCAAACGGCTAATAATTAGAATTCAAGTAGCATTTTGCTAAAAAAGAACAAAGAAACCCCCAGTGGACATGTTGGGTTGGAGCATCGCGGTGGATTAACATAACTGAGACAACATGCCAACTTATGAATGTTCCCTGGGATGCTAATTACAGTCAGAGTTTAAATCAATACCTCAGAGGACACACTGCTACAAAATCCAACCAAATTGCCATTCCCTTTACTGGGGCCTCATTAGGGAGAGCCGGTGCTATCATTGCGCCAGTGCTGCTGCTGCTGCTGCTGCTGCAGCCGCCACCCAATTCGCTGTGTTTACTGAAAAATCTCGCAATGGCTCCTAATGCAATGGCTTTAAATTTTAATGCCCCGCATTCACACTTGAGGGTCCGGGGGCCATCAGACAGAGCAGAGCCAGATGCCCATCTCTCCAGAAGATGTCAAAGTATTACATTAGACAGTAAATCAACACTGCTTGTTAATTATTTAGGAAAACAAAGTGCTGCAGTCATAGACACTCCACTGTGCGGCTGCAATGTTTAATCTACATAATGTATCTGAAGGGATCGGCTGGGGAGAGAACGGCAGAGGCAAGAGCCCCTGTCTCATGCCTTCTGATGCCAAACCACAGTAGCCTTCTCCTCCTTAATCCTGCCATTGTGCTGGGTCTTCTGAAGCTCTCGCTGTCGCGCCTCAATGACCAGAGACAAATAATTGGCAATAAGTCTAATGGTAACATTAATAATAAAGGCATGGAAAAGAAAACAAAAAGTAATCATCGCTGGGAGAGTGGCTCATTTTTAAACATTTTCCTTCTTTTCTTAATTTATTTTTTTGTTCTGTTCTAAATTGTTAAGTACTTTGTTCTTATATGCGCAGAACTTAATTTTGATAATATGCAGGCCATAAAATTCATTTAATTTTTTTCTCTCTTTTGTTCCAGTCACAGCAGGCAAATTCTTACAGTAACTATTGAATTGCTCTGCATGGTGTTGCCTTGGAAATGAGTACGGACGCAACCCACTGCTGAAACCAAGCATGATATTCGTGTGTGTGTCTGTGTGTGTGTGTGTGTGTGAGAGAGAGAGAGAGAGAGAGAGAGAGAGAGAGAGAGAGAGAGAGAGAGAGAGAGAGAGAGAGAGAGAGAGAGAGAGAGAGAGAGAGAGAGAGAGAGAGAGAGAGAAATGGTCATCTAATGACTTCTTAATGTGACATGTATTATCAAGTTACATTTCACAGGCACTCTATTTGTGTGCTCATATCTGATTGTGGACACTGCTGGTGCCGTTGCCGTTTGTCAAAGTGATGCACACAGTCTGAATAAAAAAGACAGAAGAGTGTGGATTTGCTGTAATGTCTAGAAATAATAATGTAATGCACACTGCACAGCAACCATGAGCCTAATTATTTAAATAAGTGTTCTCCAGAAGCACAGCTCTGTGCTGTGTCGTGCTACGTGTAGTCAAACCCTTCTGTTGCCTGTGCCTTACGAAGGCTTGCAGTGACCCTTCCTTCTGTCACACCTTACAGCACTGCTAGGTGTAGCAATCTCTCCTCTGAATTATACACAAGTAATAGGGCTGCCTCAGCATTTGTTTAAAAAAAAACACAGTATGGCAGCTTGTTTGCTAAAGTTGCCAACCTGAGTGATAAAAACATATTTAGCTTTTAAATAAACATTCATTTAATGAGGGTATAATTGATTAATTATAATAATTATCAGTAGTATTATTAGTATTATTAATAAGATAAACCAAAGCCTAAATCAATCCACAACATTCCTTTCACTTACACTGAATCAAACAAGCAACTTTTAAGTAGCCACATTTTGAAGTCAGTGATAGTTTAATAATCAGCTTATAGTAGTTTAACTTTACAAAATACTGCTAACATCAACTAGTTAATAGACAATAGCATACATTTTCCCTGTTGCATTTCAAATTCAATGTGAAAGTACTTTTGATAGTACCTTGTGCACAGCAATGCTATTCTCTTGGGGGCAAGTCGTGCAGCAGGATATACCATAGATACAGCGGGCTCCAGAATTATTGGCACCCTTAATAAAAATGGATAAAAGGCAGCATATAATAAACAACAATGATATGTTATCTTCAAACATATGGGAAAACTATGTGTGAGATTGGGTTTGGTGTAGAAGCAGACAGTCTCGGCCTCTGCTACTGGTGGAGAGGGCACACACCTGGGCTAAATAATCAGCCAAGGTGCTTAGAGGTGTGCTCATTTCCACAGTACAGAGCTGAGACCAGGAGATCAGTCCGGAGCTCCAGTTTTGTGTGGTGGTTTTTATTGAATTTAGTTTATCCTTCAGTTCAGCACATTTGGGAGGAAGATGCCACTAAGCCGGTCAGCCTGCCCCGAGCTGCCCCTGTCGCTCAGCTTGACTTTCTTTTGCCTTTTTTATTTTAGTTTATTGTGTTATTTTATTATTTTTACCTGGAACCTCTGAAGGGGAAGGGTGAAGACTTTTTATTATTTATTTAGTGTTGGTGTGGGTGCACTCTCTCTCCGTGCATCAAATGATGGTCAAAATCCTGTAAGTGCCACATCTCCCTCCCAGGGGAGTCACACGGCGTAATTACATTATTATTCCTTTTATTTCAATACATAAACTAATGTTTCAAAGTTTTTTTTAATTTGGTAATTACATTTTCTGAAAACCAACAATTATTGGAAATTGGAAAACAAAGTGAAATTGGCAAGACCATATTACTTAAGCCCAGTCTAAAGGAACTATATTGTGTCTTTTCATCACTTCCTGTTTCACTGGAGTATAAAAAAGAGGTAACAAGCATGCAAAATCAGCATGGGAAAACCCCAGTGAATTGTCCATGCAGAAGACACAGATGAAGATTGGCCATCATAACCAGTCTGGTTATGGGTACAAAAAACACAAACATGGTTAAACATACAACTTAGCACTGTAAGGGCAATAATTAAAAGGCTTAAAACATATAGAATGGTTGCAAATTTGCCAGGAAGAGGATGCAAGTGCATATTATTCCCATGGATGGCAAGGAAGATGGTGAGGGAAGCCATAAGTAACCGAAGGATCACAGTTTAAGAATTGCAGAGATTGGTTGAATCTTGGGGTCATCGAGTCTCAAAAAGAACCATAAAATGGCACTTCCATGCGAACAAACTCTTTGGAAGGCGTGGCATGAAGACAGCCCTTACCGAGCACAATAAACAAAACAAAACATCTGGAGTTTGCGAAGCCTCATTGGAATTATGACTGGGAGAGAGTGTTATGGTCGAAAGTGCACATTCTGGAGCCCACTGTAGATGCTCTATTAGTCAGTCCATGGTTTTTAAATTCATCATGCAGTTCATTAATAAAGTCAGATTTTTACATCCTTTGTTTTAATGTGAATGTGTTTTATAATGAACAGTTGAAGCTAAGTTAGCTAACTTAAACCTTCCATCTCGGTTGGATTTTAGGTGATAGTTAGACTAACTAGCTATGGTAAAACACTTGGCACATTCGGAATAAGCCTTTGCTTCCCACGAGAGAGAGAGCAAGAGAGTGAGAGAGAGAGCGAGAGAGCAATAGAGCGAGAGAGCGAGAGAGAGCGAGAGAGAGAGAATATCAGTATTCAGTGTTTCTTAGATTTAAAAAAGACATTGTTTATGTTTATGCAAGAGATTGTATGGGGCAATCAAGATCGGTGCCAAGATCTTTAACCCCTGCTTTTAGACTAATAGAAAAGCCCAAAAAAGTCATTCACAGTGGTTCATCTTAAAAGCCTTTTAAGATGGACCATCATAAATCGCATCCAGTCAGAGCCACTGACCAAGGAACATAATTTACGTACTATAGCTCTGTTACAGTTATAGTTCATTTGGACTAAACACCAGTATGCTTAATGTCATAGGGAGTTACACTGTACATGAAATATCTGATCTTGACATCAATCACACAAGGGTGGGATTTAGCACAAACGAATGAAGACTGCATTGGAGTGATCTCAGAAAATTTGGTAGTGAACACATTTGAGCAGTATCAAATCACTTCATTCAAACCACTGGAAAAAAGAGGCAGCTTATAGCCGAGTGGCTAAGGTACCAAAAGGTTGGCGATTTAAGCCCCGGTATAGCCACGATAAGATCCACACCGCTGGTGGGCTCTTGAGCAAGGCCCTTAACTCCATATTGCTCCAGTGGGGATTGCCTTCTGCTTAGTTTAATCAACTGTAAGTTGCTTTGGATAAAATCATCAGATAAATAACGGCTAAATGTTTGCCTTATTTGCCAGTCTCCTCCAGATATTGCTAGTGATTGTGCTTTTTTTTATGTAAAAGCACAACTTCTTCATGAGACACAGCACTCTTTCAGCACATTTCATATTATAGGCAATTGTCATAAAAGTGCCCTTAGATTATAGTATCACTTGTTCAGGAAAAATACGCAAGAGATACTACAATCTAAGGCCGCTTTTACAACAATTTTGGTTGTAAGGATCCATACTTTTTTTAATTTCAGAGGAGAGGAGAATCTGATCAAATTTCAATTTGTTTGCAAATGGATTGATGTTAGTTTGGTTAGTTGTTTTCACCAGTTAAATGCCTATAATACTAAACATGCTGTTTCATGCAGTTTACAATACGAATCATCTATTTTTAATCATTAGCCCTGTTAGGTTTGTCTTCCCACTGGTACTGTAGAGCTTCTTTTGATTCCATCAAGACAAGATTAAAGCAGTAGGAATTTACACCTTGTTTCCAGATTTTTTTTTTCTTCTCGTTTTTTAAAATCGTGTTGATTGAAGTAAAATTTGCCTGAGTAAGATGCACGCATGTCGGTATTGCACATTTAGAAGAATGTGTGGATCAGCAGCGTCAATTCCGAGGCTTAACACCAGTACAGTAAAGTGCAAAGTGTATCTTGAGTGTACAAAGTGTGATGTGTAGTCTTTCTTATGCAGAACTATGGCTTATCTCCAATAGTTCATTGTATGCAAAATAAGCCCCATTATCGGGATAAATAATATCTTTGGTTCTATCTAAACCAACAACACTAGCCAACAACAGCAATTGAGTCTTTCCTTAGTCAGAACCATATGTTGTTTTTCTCTTGTAAAACATATATTTTTGTCATCTTCTTTCAGGCCGAAAAAAATAAGTTCACTGAAAACACTATGGCTGCATGAATTTGGATAACTGTGTAATGTGTTCTCATGGCTTGTTTCAAATAGTCTACAGTATGCATAGTAAATTGCAGAGCCCTTTGTGTCAATTCAATATGCCATGAAATACTTAATGCATTTGTGGCCCGAAAAATTAAATACCTTAGTATATCAGTAAGCTACCTGATGCACTGCATGTGTATATTGCAGTCATTTAGCATTCCAAGGAGCGGGACTTTGGCATGTGTATACCGTTATCTCTCCAGTTCAGCACTCAATCACTCTGTTTTAATTTCTCTTATTTATGGCTGATTGGCTTGTAATGTGTTTTTTTTTTCTTCAGGAAACTTAATTAGATTTCACAGGTTAAAGGTCTACATGCTGAAAGTTCAAGATAATTACTTTTTAATTACAGGATGCAATTAAATGACATGGTTCTTTTTCAGAGAACATGTCAATTCTAGTGGATGGGTGCAATTGTAGTTATGATAGAAAGAGGTCAGGATATCCACACTGTCTTACTAAATATCTGGCCTATGCAAGAGGGACAATGTTTTAGGGGGTCTATGTATGTGTTGCCGAGGCATGCCTTGACTGGTTGAGGTTCCTAAGCATAATAAATAGACAATGAGGATCAACATAATTTAATTATGGTTAATTGGGTAAAATTATGATTAGTTAGACATCAAAGAAAAACCAACAACAGTCCACCTTAATCTTAAACCTTAATGTACAAATACATATACTCTTAAGTATGATGTAACATTGTAATCTCATATGAGAAAGATTTCAAAAGTAGCAAAAGTAGTCCTCACAATAAATCACAAGACCAGATTAAGTGAATGCTGTTTCACCAACCGATTCTTTGATTGTATCCTTTGAACCAAGTTCTATGTTAATGATATGTTCATAAAATATTAATAGAATATTGTCCCATTTTCTTCACGAGTGGATTTAAGCATGACCAGTAGATAAGCTTATCGTCGACTAAATTGCTCTTTATTACCCACTCTTCATTACCCTCACCCAAGTGTAATGTGTTTGCCGTGAAAGAGCTGTCTGTAGGTATATCTGTCTGTCTGCCTGTTTGCATCAGTAAAGAAATGAAAATGTGCAACTAGAAGTTGGCAACAGTGTTGAAATGTAGCATAAACATATACAGTATTTCTTACGTAGAATAACACTGTCAAATGATACAGCACATGCAAAAATGCGGCAAAAGGCACCCATTTTTAAAAAAGGGCAATACTCAGGTTGGTGATGAGGTTATATTGGAAATAATAGTCTGCTAAGTAACTGTAATGGACAGGAATATACTGTAAAAGTGTTGGAAGCCATGCGCAAGTCAAATGCTCCCTGGAAGTACCAAAATATGAATCTCTAGTCTCAACTCTCTGGCATAACCCAGATTTTTTTATTATGGAAGGCAAATCACTTGAATTTGCCTACTAGAAGGAAAAATAAATTACTCACACACATAATTTATTTCATGATCATGTTTGGCCGCCAATTTCAGATACACAGTAATACAATTAAGAAATTAACAAATATTTTAAACATAGAGTTTAAGTAAAAGATTAGGGGTTAGTGTCATGGACTAGCGCAGACTAGAGACTTACACTATTACAGACACGCAACACAAACACCGCAACACAACAATCTTTACATTTTTTCTGGCATCAGTAACAGTAATGAAAAACTTGATAGGAAACATTACAAAAGAAAGTTTACCTGGCTCTGTTCGATCCTGGGTGCCTACCACCAAACAGGAAGTGGAGGAAACCAGGTGGTATTTCTGGAGGGGGGTTAGCGGAAGGTACCACCTGTTTGATTGGTGTAAGGGAGGGATTTGAACAGTACAATTATGATTGTTTTCATTTCCGTTTAGTACCCCGTTTGTTATTCTTGTGTGTTTAGTTGTTTATTATTATTGTCATGGCCATGTTTGTTATGTTCTATTTGATGATTTTATTTGATGATTTTTATTTATTTATTTTTGGTTCATGGAAGGTGCCAGGTGGGAGGGGCTATGCCCATATAGCTCCGGGCATTTATAGCTCCGGAAAAAAGGTTGAGTTGGAGTTTTTGAGAGTTGGTCAATTGAGTTTTGGTAGTTGGAGTTTGGGGTGCTGTGTCATGGGCCTACTTTTCAGGCATAGCCAAAATACACTGCATTTTCATTTTCATTTTCTCTTGTTTGTGTTGTACAGTTTTTCTTCTTAAGACATTATTTTCGTTTTTGTTTTTTTTGTCGTCATCACTGTAAATATTTCTGCACCGCCACCATCGCACCTGTAAATAAAATACACCATGAGCACCTCATCACCGCAGTCCCTCGTCCTTCTTGTCCTCCACCCTCGGTGCACCCTAACAGTTAGTATTGGGGGAGTTTCAGAATATCTGTTAAAATGGCCAAAGACCACAACATTTACAGTGACACCCCAGTAAAAGACATCTTAAATTCAAGCAATATCTAAAAGTATCTTAAAAAAAGACAACATAACATTTATAGAGCAGAAATCGCACATAATTCACTACTATAGGATACTTTGATTCTCAAATGTGTGCATGTACACCCAAGGGAAGACATTTTGTCAACATTTGCTCTGTCCTACCATAATAAAATAGGGGGAAAAGAATTCTCAGCTTAATCGGAGTTATCAACTTCATAATTCCGCCATCTCCTTTACTGTCTACTCAACTGCAGTATGCTCTCAAACATGCTCGCTTCTAGCATTTTAATGACTTCTCTCGCAATCGCTAAAATATATACACTCCATGAGAACTTTATTAGGTATTTATTAGACTCATTTTTTTAGACTTCTACTGCTGTAGTCTATCCACTTACAGTTCTGCATACCACTGTTGTAATGTGTGATTATTTGCATGTCTGTCACCTTCCTGTCAGCTTTGACCAGTCTTCTCCACTGACGTCTCTCATTAACAAGGTTTCTGTCTGCAGAACTGCTGCTCACTGGATATTTTGCACCATTCTTTGCAAACTCTAAAGACTTGTGTGTGTGAAAATCCCAAGAGATCAGTTTCTGAGATATTCAAACCACCCTGTCTGCCACCAACAATCATTCCACGGTCAAAGTCACTTAGATCCGCATTCTGATGGTTGATGTGAAAATTAACTGAAGCTCCTGACCCGTATCTACATGATTGTATGCATTGCACTGCTGCCGTACAATTGGCTGATTAGATAATCATATGAATAGGTAGGTGTAAAAAAAAAATGTTCCGAATAAACTGGTGAGTGTATATTTTAAAAATGGAGGAATACTACAAATATCGATATCCACTGGCTAAAGCATATGCCCTTTGTTGGTTAAACTCTAAATATAATGACATAAAATACTAAAATGAAATAATAAGCCGTGCATTTTCATAGGGTGAAAGGTCTTCTCATCAACTTCATATTAACAAGTCTCGTATACTTTTTTTTCTTCGTTATCAGCATTTTTTTTATTTGGTATTTTCCATCATAATACATTTGCTGAGGTTTTTGTTGGAGCGAGGTGAGAAGATTCTTACTTCCAGGAGTTGGATATATATGGTGGTTGTTAAGGAGAGGGTTAAGGTTAAATAAGGAGGGGACCTAATAAACATGTGCAATGTTCTGTGCTGGCCATGAAAAATCCTGCATTGAATAGTGCCTTCATTGCTTTTTCTCTTACAAATCTGGAATGGATGATCGCTAAATTAAATGGTAAAATGTAAAAATAAAGTAATTCTCTGAAGAGAATAAAATGATGGTTGGCAACAGAAGCAGGAAAAAAAAGCTCACCCGGGAAAAATAAAGAAAATCATCAAAACCTGAATAACACAAACACATACAAATGCATGCAAGGACTCGTGGGAGCCACTACACATTTTTTATATGGCTATCATGGATGTCACTGCCATGGATGCAGTAAGTAACATCACAATATTAAATCATAAAATCGATATGAAAATACCTCTGACTCAGATATGCTCACTAAATGGTCATAATGTTTTGCCTCCTATTACCAGTATCCTTGAGTATCTTTCAATCTGTCCAAGAGACAGTTGAATACCTTCCAAACCTGGCTGCCGCCTTAGTTTCTCCTGGATTTGCAATTCATCTCTTTTCAAATTTCTAAAATGCATTGATTTATTAAATGTCTAAAATGTATGAAGAGCAGAAAGTGCCAAAAATGATGTAACGCCAGAATGTGGGTAGTGAACTTATGTCTGAAGTTAGATAGTTAGGTCTGAACTAATAGGATAATGGGAACATGAGAAAACTGAGAAAACTGCAGTGACTTATGTAAATCACTCTGAGTTAAGAACATAAATAATTGTATATAAAAAGGCTTGATGGCTTATTTCAGCATAAAGTTGACTGTGCCTCAACTTGATTAGCCTTTAGTATATCTACTGTAGCTAGCAGCTGACCTAGTCGGCTAGTCTGCCAGCGAGCTACCAGTGTTCAAAGCATTCGGGACTGTGTTCACTTTTTCTTGTGGCTGATCTCATCCGCTGCATTTTTACAGTACTTGATGCAACCAAAACCAACAAACTCTAGTCACTAACTTAAACAACAAAGTCCCTACTTTTGTTACCAATTTGTATAAGCTAGGATGCCTTCTCCTCCTATTTTATTGATAGGCTTATGCAGTCACGTCACTTCAAAGATTAACATGGTGGTTGGTCACGCTTTCTTGGTTTTCATGCGATTTGCAAAAGAGGGCATTCAAGAAACACGATGAAAGTATTAAATATGTCCGTTCTTTAGTTTTGGAGAAGTACGCGATTTGAAATTATCATCCTATTTTCAACCAGATGAGAATGTTCTCACAGTGCGTCACACGAGAAAAAACACTCCCCTTATCTCTCCCCTATACTCGTGACCTATAGTTTGCTCCGCTGGCAAGACAATGCAAATATTTGACTAACATTAGGTTGACTTAAATTGGAGTGCCTTTTAAGGACTATTAGACTATTTCTGGTTACATTAATTTTGCTAGTTTGCTTTCATAAGGTGACATTATCAATAATGTTAGCTAGTTTGCTTTCATAATGACATTAGAGTAGTTTTATCTTAACTTTGATAGCTAGCAAGCAAAAATTATAATTTGATGAATCAGCATCCTTACCTTAGCTATCGATAGTTGATGAACTAAGTTAACTAGCTTGTGAAAATTCAGTCTCCCAAGATGAGCAGGTATCATGGAAGTAGCTATGGTAACAAACAAAAATATGTGGAAAGTGGGAGCAAGGTCTGTCAATCATAGCTAATTGACAGTTCTCATTACCACACCCAGACAGTTTCAGTGAAATTGAAATGACTGAATGTAAGGTTGAGGAGGTGCGGAGAGCCAGGTGCGACTAAGGGAGTGACCCCTTGTAAGCGGACCCACAAACGAGCCCGCCACTAAGACCCCGGGGGGGTAGAGAAGACAGCACTGTACACGGAGACAACTCCGCACAAATAAAAGAAAGAGCCCCAAATAACGGCTCAGAAAATAAAAACTACCCTCCAAAACCAGGGCGAAAATCACAAACAAAAAATGAGTGCGTAAAGGCTAGCACTACTGCCCCGGACCGGGGAAAACCCAAAATAAAAGTACAACCGAGTATAAAAGACTGGGCAACGAAAATAGGGACTCAGGAGTCGCAGCTCCGAAAAAACACACAAACCAAAATACAAAATACCGGGGACAACGTCCCTCACCCACGGATTCACACGAGCCGAAAACAAAACGAAACAAAGAACCAAAGAACCTACAGGAAGGCGGCTGCAGTGTACACACACTAACGCGCAGACCCCTTCCTTACCTTTTCTGAACACAGAACCAGCACAATACCTGACTCGAATGCTGAGTCTTACCATGTGCTAATACCGGCTAGGTGGCAGAGCGAACAGTGACACCGAAGCGGAGACTGAGGGGAAATGCGGGCTTTAAGTACCTTCAGGAGGTAGACATCACGTAAGCACTAATGACCATCAGGTGAAAGTAATAAGTCCCCTGATGGCCACAACCAGTACTACGTCCAACCCTGACACTGAATAATAAAATTACACACATTTGTTTTTTTGTTGCCAAAAGACAACCACCATGTTCTCCTTTAAGCACCCTTTTTATGAAGAGAGAACAGACTAGCACACACTATGAGCAATATTGCATGGGAAGCAGTGCTTAAGCACAATGCGCCAAGCAAGCCTTTTTTCATGCTGTCTTTCCAAGGCAAGGACTGCAGCATGCAGAAGCAGCATTTGGTGTGTACAGAGGCAAAGGTGACGTAATAGCACTGACAGTGATGGACTCACATTCGGTATATTAACAAATGCTACAAACAGAACCTCAAAATAGTTTATTCCAAAAGAGTTCTTAATTAATCTGTGCTAATCTTGTTGCAAATGTGAGAGATCATAACTGTCTTCAACCATATTCAAGGTAGGGTTAAGTCCTCGGGTGTAAGCAAAGCTAAAGCTTAAAAGCCAGAGTTAGCCTTACTGACCGTATAGCCTCACTAAGGCCTGAAAATGACAAGAAAAGGAAACGATAGGTGAACTATTTCTCCCAGGTCTAGTTCTTCTGAGTTGCAGCATTGAAAAAGGGGGCTTTCTTCTATCTATTAAACAAAATTAAGAGTTAAATACAGTACCTCCATATGACATGGCAATCCTTCTTAGCTAGCTTGTTAGTGGCCTTTATCAATGAAAAAAAAAATGTTTTCTACGTAAGCAAACAGGAAATGGTTTCCTCTCAATGAGGAGGTTTTCAAGATAGCTGTATGGCTGTTTGAAATGTGATGTAATTGAAATGTATGACTACATTCACTTCTCTAGTAATTTGGTATCAGAAAAACTGACACTGTTACTCCTTCCAATTGACCCTCTATGCCCCTACTCCATCTACTGGTGATGATTCCAGTGAGGTCTCATTGTGATTGTTCATGTATCAGAAAAGATAACCAAGATATACTGTACTGGAAATAATATTTTCATGGATTGTGATCAAATCCTTTTAAACTGTTTATACATTTTCTTTATGGATTGTAATTGGACACGATGGCAGATACAGTACATATTCCCAATACCTCTTTGCTAACAAACTGACAGTTATTATATTAAATTGACTCCTAGAATACACAGAGAACTAAAGTGGTAAGATGAAGAAAGTAGAGACTACAGGGGGACAAAGATAATATATTCTGGAGATGAACAAAATGTACCTGTATATGACAGGAAAGGTGAGTCATGGAACAGAAGAAATGAAGATGAAGAAGGGTGAACTTGAATGTTCATGAATGAGTTAGCATGAGACATTAAGCAAAATTGGTGCGACGTTGGCTCAGGCAGTAAGAGCAGTCGTCTGACAGTCAGAAGGTTGCAAGTTCGATCCTGCCCTGGGTGTGTCGAAGTGTCCCTGAGCAAGACACCTAACCCCCAATTGCTCCTGATGAGCTGGTTGGTGCCTTGCATGGCAGCCAGTCGCCGTGAGTGTGTGTATGAATGGTTGAATGAGAAGCATCAATTGTACAGTGCTTTGGATAAAGGCACTATATAAATGCCAACCATTTACCATCGTAAAAGTGTCACAATATGAAAGTAAAATATACTGTGCAGTGATAGCAGTATCTGTGTAGCTACAATTAGAATGCAGCAGCCTCTTGAATTGTTCCCTTCTGCATCCAAATATGGCTGCATCTTACACATTTTCTTTATGGCCATGGCTTAGAAGCTTGCAAATTCTTAAAGCCTAGTTTCTACAAAAATGATCACAGGAGAGTTTGGGCATAATTAGCTCTGATGTCTCCTGCATTATCCATTTTAGGAGCTGCATTCAGAAACAGCAGCAATAAGGAATTTTCTAAAGGCAGTCTGGTTTGCAACACTAATGGACCTAACAGGGAGGAAATGCAATTTGAAAGAAGCTGATCTATGTAACCTATTGTTGAGGGGTAATGTTGATCTAATTATTAACTGCCTGTGATGGAATAGTAGTGCTCCTCAGTCTCCAGTCTGACAGTGTTTGGGACTGTGCCACTGGATAGAACTGGGAGGCAGGCTTTCTGCACACCGCAGGCATGGCGCAACCTTCTCTATGGGATACGGTTTCTCTTCTCATCTTTTGTCATACATTTAAATGTCTGTTACTGCACATCCTCTGGGAAGAATCTTTCAGCCAATGTTAAATATGACAGGGTTATCAGTTTTTCCCCTCCTCTTCCACCCAGCGTGATTGATGGAGGGGGGGGGGGGGGGTGGCAATGAAATAAACTTTCATCTTAAATCAAAGGCAGCTCTGAAATAGGGTAATGAGTGTGCAGTGCTGATTGCAATAAAATGCCGCTTGTTAGCGCTCTGTTGCATTACAGAACGCTGGATGCTAGTTTGTTAGCGGTAGTGTGCCTGCCAGCTACTTTGCCGCTGCACACAAATGAATAGTTCTGACAATTCTGGACTACAGACCTTGGATAGTTCATTAGAGCTTGGTGCAAAGGCCTGTGGAAGTATTTGTTCTTGCTGTGACGACTATTAGACAGAACCACCCTCTGACCCGCACATCCTGTTTATTGCTTTTCTCTTCTCTCAGTATTTTTAGAGCTAAAACCCTTATTAAATTGAATTTCTATCAAAATATAAAGCAGGAGTGCAGCCATTTTCCAGAATTTATTTTCCGAAGAAGTGTGTCACGGATGCAAAAGAAAGGGTGGAAATAACAGCAAGGTAGCCTTTTAGCAAGGAGGGAATGGAGTGACAAACATAACGGCTCTGATAAATGGCAGTGCATTTCAAATAATAAGAAACTAACCAACGGTCAAGTGGTGCTTGGACATTCATGATATTGTGGTCTTTAGTTTACAGTGCAATCTATTTTTAAAAATCCACAATGAAATGTAGATAATGTGTGTGACCAAGAGGATTATGAGGCTTCAGAATATATTTGATGGTTTGTCAGGACATATGTAATCGAATATGAATCAGACAGCAGATAATCTTTTGAACTTTTCAAAAAATGTTACTTAAGATATTACTATAAACAGGTTATTCATCAAGTATGAATACTCACAAATATGTTTTTTATGGAACAGCTAATAGTGTAGTGGCTTGAAGGCATCACTAATCATGAAAAACAGGTTTGCTTTAAAATATTGGTCTATCCACGGAGAAGCGCTCATTCAAGCAGAGGTACGTTTTCTGAGTTCAGAAATTAATATTCAATATTAAGCTTACATCAATCAGGCTAACAAATGATATAAAATGGCAGCAAGCTAATACAATTGTGGTGGAGCTGACCTTTTCTGCATTCTGTGCTTTTACTTGTCTGAATCCCGCACAGCAAAGGCTTGACCTTTGTAGAATTATAATAATATTGTCTCATCTCAATGGCTGAGGAACACATTCTCCCCCTGTGTGTATGAAAGGTTACACCATGCACATTATAAAGGCAACATCTTCAGGACTTACAGATACTGCATGTGGATTCAGGTCAGAACGGACAGAGCATTAATGCATGGCATCATTACAACCATTTCAAAATAGAAAATGCGCTTTGCTATTCTCAATTACAGACTGATACACCTGGTCCGCTATGGTCTGGATGTATATTCAATGAGGAAACATAAGTTTTATCTGGTCTTACCTTAAATGGCCTAAAAATCCTATTAATATTTCATGTCAGCACTCAGCAAGTAGGAAACCAATTTGATGGATAGAATGATAGCAGTAAAATTGATTTTCAGGCAGCCCTCCATATAATTACCAAAACTGACACAATTATATTTCAACATTCATACAATTTGTGAACAAGACACAGATATGTGCACATGTGGTTATTTCCAGTAAATGTGTTGCATTTGTCTGACAATTTCCCATGGCTTATATGACTAATTTTATCAGGAGTATAGAGTAATTAATTTCCCAAAAAGATCCAAAACTAACTTCGATGTTCAAAATGGTATTTTTGTTCTACATTATGACCTTTTTTTAGACAGAAGTGTGAGCAATTATAATTACCTGAATTTGGATCTTACCATAAAATGTCATTTGAAAATTCAAGGTTCAGTAGATAGGGTCTTTTTGATTAAAATGCAATATAGATGTACATCTAGATTCAGAAATGTGTCACACAATATGTAGATTATATGCCATGCTCTGTACATATGCAGATTTTTTTTTTCTTTTGTGCAACAGTGACATCTTTTGGCTAAAGTTGTAATGGCCCAAATACATTAAAACATACTCACTATAGGGACTGTACTAATTTATATGAGGAGTTGTGAACCTAAACATGTTTTAATGTTTTGTATCTTCCATGGAGCTTGAACCCTTCTGCAAATCTATAAATACAGTAGTGTGCAAAGATTTGGGCCGCCCTGGTCAAAATACTTTTACAATTAATATCTATGTGAGCAGAAGTGAACCTGGTACGTTAAATATGACACATTTATTCAAAATTCAAAATTTCAAATTTGGGAACCCTGTCAATTAATACTTTGTAACTCCTCCTCAGGCAAAGTTAACAGCTTGTAAATGCTTCCTGAGGCCAGCTAAGCAATTCTCGCTTTTTGAATTGTTCCCCATTCTTCCTGGCAGCACCTCTATTCTTTGGCCTCCTTGCACATACGGCATGTTTGAGTCCACAAATTTTCAACAATATCCACAGATATTCTGGAGGCTGTGGTGGCCATTGCAAAACCTGCATCCGTCTTTCCTGTAAGTACTTCATGGTTGATTTTTAGATATGCTTTGGAATATTGTTTTGCTGGAATACCCAACCTCTCTTCAACTTGAATGTCTGGACTTACCTTTGAACAATAGCCTCCAAAATTTCTTGATATTTGGTGGAATCCATTTTTGCACAATATTTCCTGTGCCCCCAGCTGCCACACAACCCTAAACTATGTACCAGCTTGTGTAAACTATGTACCATTTAGAGTTCAGGTTTGCTTTCGATCACGTATAGATTACCTGTAACAGACATTTAAACCAGGGGTGGCCAAATTTTCCAGTCCACTGTGTGACTCGCTGTTCATGTGGCAAACAATGTTGTTTATTGATGTGGTTTATAACTACAGTGTTTAGATTTCCATAATCTTCATGACATTAAACAGAACATGTGAGTTTACAAGTCATTTATTTGTTTACAGGTCAACGGTCTGTCAGAGGATTGTCCAAATACACAAAGTACAAGATGGCTGAAAATATGATCAGGACCAAACAGTTAATCTGGTATGGTAGAGGATATACAATACATAATACTGAACTATAAAGATAAAACAGCCAAATACATGCACATTTTACCATGCTTAAATATGCTTATCCAATGGATATGGTTAACCAATGGACAGCCTGGGAATTATCTGATTGTCACTATTGCCAAATGCATCAAACATGAAATCAACAATTACATAAAATTAGCTCAATATGTAATGATTACAATACGATAATTTAGATTTTTTTTAATGGAAGTCACGGAACACAAAGATTTCTATCATGTTGGCATCCGTTTATGTTAAACTGCAATATGATGAGACGTCACACAGTATTTGGGTGCTTGTGAACTTCATGAAATGACATCCAAAGAGGTATAATTCAACATTCAATATTTCCACATAGCATTATTATTGTTCTAATCTCAAATGAGAAAATATCACATGAATACAAGAAGAAAATCACATTATTGCTATATTTTGCATGGATCGAATGGTGACAATAAGCCCATTGCCATGGATGGCCTGAATTTTTGCCTTAATGCCCCTAAGTATGCCTGCACAGCCAGTATAAAGCTAATGCAGTCATGGTGCCCCATGGAGGGGGAAAGATTGTACATTCCAGCTTGTGCAAATAATTCTCTAGTGCTTTTTAAGTGCATGTTGAAGTGGGGTTCAGCCACAAGTTTCCCTATGGTGTTTCCAGTCTCATACACATGCTGCTCTCAAGCATTGCATCAACCAAAGACCTGGTCGGTAGTTACAATGGCCTAACAGAAGTATCAATTTTTTAAATCATTGAAATACAAATACTGTTTTGAAAACATGGTTTTCAAACTGGTTCAAACTTGGAGACACAAATAAGCAGATGGATGGAATGGCCAAAAACATCACCAAATTAACTTGCATCAATGCAAAAATGACAATACAGTTTAAAGTATACAGCAAATATACAAACATCAACTTATAAAGAGCACTTACCCTTACCCTAAGCCATAAAGTTTGTGTAATCATAATCATAATCTGAACATTGGTCATTACCTGCCATTATTTCCATTGCATGGTATGAATAACAGCCTTGCTACGTGTTATAGTTACACTCATTAAGCACTTTATTAGGTAGACATTTAATCAGACAGACATATCAGACATTTAATCAGCCAATCATGTGGCATCAACTAAATGCATAAAAGCATGCATATGTCGTCAAGAAGTTCAGCTGTTTTTCAGACCAAATGTTAGAATGGGGAAGAAAAGTGACTTTGACCGTGCAATGACTGTTGGTGCCAGACAGGGTGGTTCGAGTATCTTAGAAACTGTAGATCTCCTGGGATCACACATAACAGTGTCTGGAGTGTGCAGAGAATAGTGCAAAAAACAAAAAACAGCAGTTCTGCTGGCAAAAACGCATTGTTAATGAGACAGGCCTGAGGAGAGTGGTCAAAGCCGACAGGAAGGTGACAGTGATGCAAATAACCACACAACTGTGGTATGCAGAAGAGCATCTCTGAACACATCAAACATCTAAGTCGATAGGCTGCAGCAGCAGAAGACCAATACATCTAAAAAAAAGGCTAATAAATACCTAATAAAATGCTCAGTGAGTGTATATGGTCATTTCTCTTGTAACTTCTATGAATGGAGTGCTTTCTGGCCTTGATTCCCTCATGTTTAATTTGATTTTGGCTTACCACCTTCTGATTTGGCTTTGGGGCACTATTACATTTTGGCCTTGCCAAGACTAAAGTGGCCTTCCTGTAAAAATGATGAAATTCATGGCCTGAATTTAATGACTTGTTATTCAGAAATAGCCTATTATCTTGTTATTAGGAGAAAATACACCAGTTAGCATAACTTAGAAGGTGTCTGCCAATTAATTATGTTTTTTATGCTTCTGACTGTGTTTTGGTAACCCCATATCACATGTGTACTCAAATTAGTTTGCAGCACCTAGTGTGTCTGAGTTGATCCTGGAGAAATAACGATACAAGATTGAACTTTTGTGTTGATACAACCTTAGATACAAAGTAAGAGACTACACAATTATTCCCATTGTTAGTACAATACACAGAAAAAAGGAGGAAAAAAAGCATTTATTGAAAGTAGCCAGCTCAACCACTCGATCATATTTATTCAACACAATCATTTGATTTTTATGCAGCAAACATCACTAGGTAGATTTAATTAAAATAATGGAACAATTTTTCAGTGCACCTATAATTCTTGGAAAATTGAAAGTAATATTTCCAAGTGCCTTAAACCAAATATAAAGTAAAACTGGATTAAACTGAATGACATTGATGTCAGTCCAGTATCAACATCAATCATTTTGGTCACACGTTTATAGGTAATTTAGGCGAACTTGTATCTTTTCACTTGAAAATATTATAATTCGTCATTTAAAAAAAGATATTAAATGTCATAATAATGTGGTATTTTCTCATAATAACAAGATAACTATTTTTTTTTTGTAATGATGTGCTCCTAATAAAATTATATAATAATGATAACCAGAAGGCACCTAATTACTATACATGTGTCCAGTTCAGTTTACAGACAAATACAGCCTAGTCCTGACATTATAATTCAAATCCGATTCAAGTGCATCATGACAGCAAATAAAAAGCCATTTCCACTGCACAGCAGGGGCTGTTGGTGCTTTTAAGAAGTGATTATCAGCATGAGGTCAGCATTTGCTAAATCCATGCATGTCATTCTATTGTGACTGTTCATGAATCCCATGCAGCAATGACACAATGTATTTATTTATTTTTTTTTTTAAGATTTGCCGGGTGACTTGCACATCCTGCCATCCACATGACTTCCTGCTTGTCCCACCTGCAGAGCTTCTCCTCCTAGCTCCCCAGTAGTGGAACGACCTTCCCATTCCATTTTCCAATGCAGCCTGAAGACTCACCTCTACACACTGTTGACTAGCTATACATTTACTCCTGGGAGTGCCCTAATCTACAGTATTATAACATGTGTACTTGTGTTTCAATCTTGTATCCCTCTTGCTGTACTTTTTATTTTAATCTAGGACTGTTGTATTTATCTGGCTGTAGAGAACTGATTCTTTGTGAATTGTACCTTATCCGACCTGTTCTGTAACTCTAGTTACCTACGGTATGCACTTATTGTTCAGTGGCTTCAGAAAGTATTCCTTTACTAACTGGGTAAGGACCACGAACCAAGAACTCAACGTTCACACTAAGACAATTTAACTTTTTCAACAAATAATGTTATAATAAGAGAAATACTACCTTGGCTAACTTACTGATAATTTTCAATTTGTTGTTGAAATGTTTTATTTAGGATATTATTACATTAGGCCCCACCCACTTAGGTCACTGAGCTGGCGATGTTTTCAGCTTGCTTTTGCAAACTCCTGGTGACCATAGAAACAGTGTTTGCCACAGAGGTCTGTTGTTAAAGCAGTCTAAGGTACAAGTGCCTTAGCAAAACATGTTTCTAAAAAAAGAAATGTATAAAAAGCTGCAACACGTATAATTGTGACAAGTAGGATGAACTCCTAGTTACAGCACAATCACCTACATTAAAAAGAAAATCACAAAAGGCCATAAAAGGCCTTTCAAAAACACCAGCAGCACTCAAACTTTCCTTTGTGCTCAGAATGCAGATAATGTGTGGGTGGATCATATCAGTATTAATGCAGGTGCACTGAACAGCAATGACGATGCTCTGGGTGCCCATGCGAAAAAATTATTGTGACAGGTCACCGCATAGTCAATGCTATGATGAGATGGGAAATATTATGTGACACAAATTTGAATAGTCATGTGAGTAAATGTGATAAACACATATTATGATGTAATGTAAAATGTAATGAAATGATACACATTGTAGATATACTACTTGCACTGATACTACATGAGATGATGTGAGGAGAAATACCATTATGTCATGCGAACTGTGAACACACAATATTGGCTATTATGTAGGGCAAGATACAATCATCTAGTGATGTGAACTGAAGCTTTGTGGTGCAAGCATTGCAGGGATGTGTCATGGAATCCTGCAAACTAACATGGATTGAAATTGTGCAACTTGAAGGAAGTACATTAATATATAGTGCAGTCCGGAACAAGTTAATGTTCAAAACAGTTTGTTTTGGTAAGCCTATTGTTTGGCCTATGTCTCTATGACTGTTTTTTTTATTTATTTTGTATTATTTATCAGCCTCATAATGGCTTTATTGACTTGCATTAGCACAACTCTGGTCCGCATGTTGACAAACACCAATAGATTCAAGGCAATCAAAAGCCTAGAAATAGACTGAAAACTTCCTAATAATTGCACTAAGGAAGCAATACCACACTTGTAGATCACACTTACTATCAGAAAGATATTGAGGTACTGGAAAAGTTTCAGAGAAGGGCAACCAGATTGATTCCATGCACAAAAGATAAGAGTTGTGAGGATAGAATAAAGATACTTAATCTCTTTAAGCTGAGTAAAAAGAGACTGAGGGGTATTTGATTAAGACTTTTAAAGTCATTAAAGGTGAAACAAAGTGAACTACAGGCAAATGTTCGGTTAGCAGAACGAGAAGGCACAAATGGAAATTGGCAAAGGATAAATTCCGCACAGATATTACGAAGTATTTTTTCACACAGAGAGTGGTAACTGTGTGGAATAGCTTGCCAAGACATGTAGTGGAGGCGGAAACACTGGGAGTTTTCAAGACCAGGCTTGATACAGTGCTAGATACTATTTAGCTTTCAGAAAAACTAAGCAGTAGGTACACTTAGTGGAAGGAAAAGGCAAGCATTGCTGGGCAGAATGGCCTGTTCTTGCCATTAAGTTATGTTATATTATGATTGAATACACCAGACTAAACAGAAAAAGCTGAGAAGCCAACTGTCCGAATACTTTTGGTCCTCTAAAATAGGGGGCACTATGTAAAAAAATAATTAAAAAAAAGGAATGCAATTTGTACAGAGATCACCTAATATTGATGTAAATACCTTCTCTTGGATACTGACTTCTCATGATAAATAATTACATCATAGGACAAAGGGAAGAAGCCTTGGGGGAGTCTGGAAGCTACCATTACAAGCATGCTAATATTTACATCAGCAATGGTAATATGTTGCTGACTTTGTGAAATGCTTTCTTTACTATGACAACTGTTGCATTTTCTTATTGTCACAGATCTATTTGCATGTGTCAATAAATGTAGGCTACCCTACATTCCCCATGCCTAGAGGCAGCCATTTATCAATTCTGCACATTGTGAGAATTCATTGCTTAGTGCTTTAATATGAAAAACCAAATTCATTGCTTAGTGCTTAAAGCTAGTTATACTAACAACATAAGAAATAACCTTCTAAGCACTGCCAATACTTTGAAATGATTAATTCAATTGAACTAATTTTAGAAAGCAAGCACAACAATAAGAAGTGAAATAGAGAAAACTTTGGAAATAAATTAATCGTTATTATTGTTAAATGCTCCTAATAGCTAGTACACTATTAGCCTAACACATTATGAAAGTACTGTTATTTGGAAGACCAAAATCCTCTTACCTTTCAAAATGTAGAACTGGCAGTCCTGTACCAGGCCTCACATCTAATAAAATGCCAGCATTGTCACATGAGATAAGTATGTCTCCTTACATGACCAACAACAGGGTCACTTAATTAAGAAGCTATGAAAAATTATGAAATGTTTAGCAGCTAGCGCACATCTTGCTCAACTCAATGCAATTTGAAGTGGATTCAGCATTATTCATTTTTGGTTACTGCTCATTCATGTTAGACCTCTGAATGTGAAAGATGTAATTAAACTGAATAATTTCAGCAGCAATTCTTTCTGCTTTAATGGTAAATGGTCTTTTGTGGTTTAGCAAGTTAGGAATCATCCTGTGCATTCAGGCAAAACATCCTTTGTCATTTCAAATTACTTGTATTACAAATTCAGAAGACAAGACCAAGACAACAAGAATAGTGCTGAAATCACAATGGACAATAAATGCTTTAGCTTTATAAAATGCTTATTCAAATAATATATTCATATCATATTCATATTACTTGTGAAGCTATGTAGTGCCCGGATTTGTGCTACAAATTATAGTGTGTTCTGGAAAACCAGTCAAACATGTCTGTTTCATGATTAATATTAGTACCATCACAGGATTACTAGATGAGCTTAGTGCAGGTTATCTACAGCACAGTTTGTAAGAAAACAATGAATATGAGGTTAAAGTGCAGACTCATCTTTAATTTGATCGTATCCATATTTGGTGAACTGAGTAGGAATTGCAGCCATTTTATGCAGTTGCCCCATTTTATGGGACCAAAAGTCATTGGACAATTGGCTGCTCAGATTTTTCTTGGACAGCGATGTGTTTCTGCAGCATTAGTTATTCTCACAAAAGGTTTAGAGTTAATGCTTAGGTGTGGAATTTGCATTTGGAGTCTGTTGCTGCCTTTCTCTCAATGGGAGTACCAACATGTCAATGTCTGTAAAGCAGGCTGCTCTCATCATGGGGTGGAAAAATCTAAATGAATTGATCAGATACACAGCCAAAACATTAGGTGTCAAAATCCATTTTTAAGATTACCCATTTTTAAGCAATGTTATTGTAACATGGTAGAAGTGTACTCAGGTGGCACATAATGAATTCACAACCATGACACAAATGAATCGTGAAGTCATAGTCAATTCAACATCATACTAAATAGCACATAGTTCACAGTTTCTGCCCTACCTACCTAGTGGTTAAATTAATGTGAAACAGTCAAATATGGAAAGAACAGCTTTTGGAGGTGAAGGTATGATGTAAACCTGAGTCATCAAACCAGTATTTAATAACACTGGCTTAATTCACTTCTGTAAAATGAACACTGCAAGTTGCAGTCAATAGGACAACATATGATTACAACAATCCATTCTTTCTGGACAAACACTTCAATATACATTATATTCTTTTCCATGATGCTCTTATCCAGGACTACTTACAAAGAAAGAGAACATAGGTGCATCTACTAGTTCTGTGGGGAACAGTGCCAGACCTGCCTAATAACATGCCTGTGTCCAGTAGCCCTGCAAGGCGTCGCCAAGGGTTAGGGTGGGTTCAGTCAGCAGGGGTCCCGCAACAAGCCCCTGGATGACTGAGTGCTGCAAGGCCAACTGTTAAGCTGCATGTAAAGTGTCTTCCTCCGGGTCGGTGTACTGTGAAGCACGACTATGGGGTTACCAAGCAAACATAAGCTCTAACCCTGGGGTTTCTGTTTCACAAAGCTGACTTACATTAAATTGGGATATAATGCCACAGTGACTTATGCTGCATGGCTAACTTGGTCTAGGGCAGGTTATGTTCAGGCTATCAGATTGAAACATATGAAAGCACTGCCCTTTGTCCAACTCCTTGGAAAAGGGTGTCTCACCACAAGTTTCCTGTAGTGTCTAGGGCATTTTCGCTGGGCTGAGACAAAATTAATTGTCTGGCTTTCTCTGTGGTTAAACCATACAAAAATGTATGTACTACAGTACATACTATACATGTACCATTCAGCATATATAAGGTGGCTTTAATATACAGTAAGATGGATTTGCAGGTATAGTACATCGTCTTAGAAACCCAACACTTTAAGCACTGGGCACATTGATGTTGGCAGCCAGTTGATGTGACTTTGTGTAAGGAAAACAAAGAAAAAAGATTTAAAATGTACATATAGCCATTGATTTTAGCTCCTTTCTGCTAAGCATAGTGCAAGGTAATACTTACAGTTTAATAGCTAGTTCCGGCAGGATACCGCGTCATGTCAGAAGAATGCCATGGACGCTACTATTTTCCATGCGCAGTGGTTTTGCAAAACGTAGCTGTTTGGATTTCCCACATTTTTGCGTGAGGTGCGCTGTTTTCCTGTCTGCGATATTTCCGTTTCTGCGCAGTGAGTTATATTCGCTCCAGCCAGAAAGTGAATTTGCAGAGAGATTGCTGATGAGGTCTTACCCTGAGTTTCACAAGCGATGAGTGGAATTAACGTTGACCCAAATGCGGACTCTGCTTCAGCTCAAGAAATAACAACAGACGTCTCAGAACGAATGCTAGACCTAGATGAAGATGACGACTTGGAAGTTTTCAGCAAGGTAATGACGGTGCGACGAGAAGAGACCCCAAAAAGCTGGGACACGTAACTCCGTGAGAAGTTATTGTAACAAAGTGGATTTGATTTGGACAGGCTATTTGCTACGTGGATCCAGCGCCCAGTTGCTTCTGAAACGTAGATATAAACTCATTGCTGTTGATTGATTTAAAATGTGAGACTATCATTTTTATAGCTATGCTACATGTGCAAGACTCTTAAGTTGTGAATTCTACATTTTCCTTACAGTAATAACAAAAGTTGTATTGTGTGTGTGTGTGTCGGGGAATACCAAATAAAATCGCAAAATATAAGATTTAGCTGTGTTAAGATGCGTTTCGGTGTGTCAAAGTTCAGTTAATCAGGTGCTGTCACGCTGTGTCGTTAGTTTCCTTTGCAGCAACCAATCGGCTTCTGGTTTTTCAGTGGGCAACTGAGCATTGTTTTAAACTATGAATATGGAGATAAATCATCATATCGCCGTTGTCTTTCATTTACGGTATAAGGAATGTGGTCAGAAATGGTTTTTTTTTGTCTTCCAGTTCTCTTTTGTCGGTGTCATATCGATTGTTAGCCAGAAAGCTAACTCGGTTGTTTTTTTGCAACAAATATCATATGTGTTCGCTTAGATTGTGACGTAGGGTACGTGTAATGAAGAGCTGCTGAACTATCCACCTCAAACTGGTGTTTAGTAGTAATCTATGTTGTGTTTGGCTAACCGGTATAAAAGTTTCACTTTCTACCCAGCAACCTTCTGCGTTTGTTGTTTGATGTGACTCGCCACTGGGGGAATTCTAGTTCTGCTGACAGTTGACTTGGCTTGTTATTACAGGATGCCATTATAAAATAACAAAGATTTAAAAAAATGTCCTGCGGAAAAGAGACTTCGTCAGGTTTGAGCCGGAAAAACTTTGCATAGGCTACAACACGTCATGGGCTAACATCATTTGTATAGAAATCACTAGTATTCAAATGTTGTATGCGACTTCCGTCCCTAAAGTCAAATAGTTATTTAATGTAGCTAGGCCAATATTGGCTGGTTTAGACATCATTGTAGCCTATATAAAATGATTAATATGATAATTAATTATTAAATATAATGTAGCCTACTACGATGGCTTAACAGTATGACACTACAGTTTTCACGATTCCATTTAGCGATGTGTTAAATGGCACTGCACTGCACTGCACTGCAGTGGGCCTTGGAAGAGAATATCAGAATCAGGAATGTCAGGTCTTGACATTTTATTATGACATTTTATTATGACATTTTTTTACTAGAATTTATAGAATTTATCGTGTTCTGCCACAGTTGTTTTGACAAACCTAAATCAGTTTGTGAGCCCGTCCTCTCCTCAAGTGTTGGGAAGATCATTCTGTCCATAAAGAAAACAGTTAGAAGAGCCGACCACATACAAATACTAATACAATATTGGTTCTAAGGCTAGTTTTTAACATGACACTTGTGTATGTATTTAACTACATGCGCCTTCTAGTTAAATACATGAGCCAGGTTTTGTGCGTGGAATTTGTATCCTTTGGATCCTTTGTATCACTTTCATTTAAATGGGAAATAACCCACTGCCTATACTTTGCATATTCAGGATGCAACACTGGCTGATGGGAGTCTCTTCAATTCCTCCATGCCCACCTCTCCAGCTTCCATGATCAATCAGTTTGAAGAGGATGCAGACGAAAAAGACATTTTTGTCACCGTGGATAATCCAGAGAGTCATGTGACAGCCATAGAGACATTCATCACATACAGGGTCTTAACCAAGGTAGGGCTGCACAGGACCGCAGGTGAAGGCAACAGCAGACACATTGTTGAACCACGATAGGCGGTTCACTACAGTAAACAGATTGGCTCTGATGTAGCACACTCGATAGTCCAGCGGCAAGCACAGCCACTTCAGCTGCGATGCTTCTGGTATGTCGGTTGCCAAGTGGTAAGGGACAATTGGTTAATGTCAATTTTGGTTTTTCACCCAGTCATGTTGACACAAATTGTGTAGCCTCCCTTTTAGGCATGCTGCTCTTTGCTATCAGGCCTCTTGAGCAATGTCCCCACAGCTCAATAGAGTCAGGCATATTCCGTGAGGGAATGTGCTGATTTAAGAAAATATCTGGCAACTGGGTTATCAAATCACAGCCAGCCTTTTCAAACAAAGATTTGTAATGACTTATTAACATAAAGGGATTTGTAGGTCTTCTTTGAAGGTACACGGTATAACATACTTTTGCAGGAAAATATTCAAACAGATTTGCTTTAAGTTGATTTTCTTTTTGGCAAGCAAGTCAGCCCTGCAAGCATGGCTTGCTCAGTGATACTTCTCTCCTATTCAAAAAGCTCAGTAACTGTGTAATTCTTACTTTACTCTTTGCAGCTACATTTAGTTTTTAGTACACCCAATAGCTACAGTAACATTAATTTGCCTGAGTTGGGTGCGTCCAATCACGGTTTACCGTGTAATGTGCTAAGAAAAGGCACATTTGTTACTGACCATGGAGGGAGACTGTAGGGAGAAAAATTTGTGTCCAATCTGTGTTGGGTGAGAGAAGTGTCCCTCTTTCTTAGACCACACGGAGCGAGTATGATTCCTCTGAGTATGAGGTCCGTCGACGCTATCAGGATTTCTTCTGGCTTAAAGGCAGATTGGAGGAGGCCCACCCCACGCTCATCGTTCATGTATGTATCTTTCCTTTGGGCTCTTCTTCAAAAGTCATTACTGTCAGAAATGTACATTTATAATTTGTTCATGTGTTTATGCCTCTGGTAAAATTGCACCTGGGCGATAAAGTAAAATCAAAATGTTTTGGTGTTACTGGCAAATTGCAGTTTGAGGCGCTTACAATTTCTGTATTTCTAGCGTTTGCCTTGTAGCGCAGATTTTATATGTATTTAATTGTAAAATTCATCTGAAAAAAAAATGTGATGAAATAGTTTTAAGCAATTCTGGGTAAAGTTGTTTGGTGTAGTGCTGCATTTATTTATTTCTGGTCAGTCTCGTGTTGTTTAGATGCATTTTTCTCCACAGCCTCTCCCAGAGAAGTTTGTGATGAAGGGCATGGTGGACAGGTTCAATGAGATCTTCATTGAGACACGCAGGAATGCTCTTCACAAGTTTCTCAATAGGATTTCCGACCACCCCATTCTGTCCTGCAGCGAGGACTTCAAGGTTTTTCTCACTGCACAAGCCTGGGTAAAACACCAAGCAGCCAGCTTCAATGCTCTCATTGTCTGCCGGACGAGCAAGGGCCTGAGTAATAGAGCACTCAGTAAATTCACTTACGAGGATAAGACATGTTTATGATCACAGGCCCTGTGTGCGTGTGTTTGTATGTGTGTGTGTGTGTGCGTGCGTGCGTGCGTGTGTGCGCGTGAAATCATTATTTGAATGTCAAAAAATTGTTTTTATTGTTAGGGTAGAATTGGCATTCAAAAGATTAAACAAACTGCAGCATATTTTAATTTGTTTCCTTTCAAATTATGTCACCCACTCAATACATACCCCATGACACATTCTCTCTATAATGATTTTCCCATTTTGATTTTCCCATTTGTGTTGAATATGACTGAATGTGACTGCTCTTTTCGAGTGTTAGATCGTATGTATCTTGTGTGTTTTTGGAAGTGGGGGCTGATGGTTTTTCATTGTCTGATCACCATGTTCTGTGCAGGAGCTCACCTCGTACAAGAAGCAGGGCCCCGGCTTTCTGAGTAGGATGGGGGACACAGTCAGAGCTATGGCCGCCACCGTCAGAGGTGTGAAAAACCGCCCGGAGGAGTTTACCGCCATCGATGAGTACGTGGACACTTTCAGCCAAAAAATCACCTCACTGGACAGAGTCGCACAGAGGATCCTCAAAGAACAGAAGGGTAGGCCGACTTTGGTCATGAGCCTTCTGCTTGATGGAGATAACGGTGCTTCAAATACTAAAGCTTAGACTCATTAAAGGATACCAAAACTGCTGGGCACTACCCAAGCACTAGTGAGGCAGCTGTGGTAATGCAGGTTTTTGACACTGAGAACAGTTTCTGGGAACCCAAATGTTACTCAAGCGGTTAAATTACAAAAGTTAAGCTGAATTTCTGGTTACAAGTATGCTTACTTTAATTTATGTTGTGCTGTGTTGAAGTAATGCATGAACATTTTCATTGAGGGTTTATTTTTTATGTTCAATTAACCTCAAATTTAGGTTGCAAACTCTCCAAAAAAATAAATAAATAAAATGAAAGATGGAATGGTAGTGGTTTTGAAAGCACTCTCTGCTGTAGAGTACCTGGAGGAACTGAAGGAGTCTGCCCCTGTGTACACGCTCTGGTCTGGGTCCGAGGAGGAGCTGGTGGATCCCCTCAAGGGCGTGGCCGGGTGCATCGAGAGATGCTGCCGTGAGACTGAGGAGCAGGTCGCCCAGCTGTCTGAGAACCTGGTGCCAGCCCTGCACGAATACGTCCTCTGTGCAGACACCGTGAAGGTACAGCAGTGTGCTCAATCCAATTTCTTATTTTTCACCTCTTTTTTCCTTTTCCTTGCTCATTGATCGAGGTCCGCCATCTTGACCCCTTCAGGCTCCCTATATAAAACCCATAGAAAGGCCAAGGAATCACAAAGAATTTCAACAGTCATGTGCCTTGAAAGACGGTCATATGATCAAATACAACGCTGGCGTAGCATCCGTCTGTTAAGGGAGATGTAACATGCAGGACGCATCTGCCCATAAGGGGTTAAGGACATTCCAACCTGTTAGATGTTCCTTCTTGGAGCGAGAAGTAAAAATGAGGAACTTCCTTTTCTGCAAGGAAACATGAGCACATCCTTTGCGGAAGTATGTTTTCGGAAAGTGTGATTTGTATCCTGTGACCTGTGACCTGTGGGTCGATCTCTCCGCATCTGACCCGTCTAACTGGCCTCGAACTGACGTTTGAAGGAGCAAGTCCATTACATTTGCCTAATTCACGTTTTCTCAATTTCCCCCTCATCACTTCTTTTTCTCATCTCTCATCTTCTCATCATCGATTGGAAAGAGCCCAGTGTCTCAGCAAAAACGGTGAAGCTGTGTTCATTGTTAATGATATTTAAAGCCGTAAGTCAACTGGACACTAGACTCTAGTGACATGATATAAATGGACAGCATATAACATGGTTTAAGATATTATGAATGTTTTGCTGACATTTAATTGCTATGTTTCTTTCAGGCCGTACTGAGGAGAAGAGACAATATTCAGGCTGATTTGGAGGCAAAGAGTGACGCACTAGCCAATAAGATGGCAGAGAAAGACGATGTAAGTCTGCTATTGATGACCCCTCCACTCATTTCCTGCGGCTGATGCTCTTTAGCTTTTTCCAAAAGATTATTAGTAATAAGCGTCTTTCCAGCCCTTGCGTCTTCTTTCATTTTAAAGCGATCCGTTTTAAGCCCGAAGAGGACTACGGCTATATTGGAACATGTCTGTTCCGAAGATTATCTAAATATCTCAAGATAGTTTGAGAAGTCCTCATGAGAACCGGCGTGTTCCCGAAGCGGGAGTATAAATATTATTGAATATCGTGGAGATAATCATCGTATAATTAAACTGCCTAGAACTGCTGTGTCCTTTCAGTGTCAGAAGTTTGAGCTCGCTGTCAGGGCTAGTAAGAGCAAGGAAGGGGGGGGGGGGGCGGCCATTTTAAAATTATATTGCTTTACAAATCCTGAGGTGTCCCCGCAGCCTGTCGGTGACCTTTTCTCAGACTTTAATTATGAAGTGGGAATGAGCAGCACCCCGGTGGACCGCACAGTGCACTTTAATAGGGATCTTTATGAGGGGCTGATTCCCTGCGGCTTAGAATCACAATGGAGGTCATTTAGGCCACAGCTCTCACCCTGCAGAACATGTGTAAGTCTTTGATCGTTCTCTTTGGGAAAGTATGCAAGAAGTTCTGAAGTGCACCGTTAACCATAACTGCCATTCTCGCTTTGAAATAGGAATGACAAAAATTGTAATTGTCAGTAAGGCTTAAATCTGTCAAGTTCCACTTACTTGAATATCCATTTGCACAAATTACTTCAAAGGCCTTTCAATTCATAAAATTAAGTGAGGAGTACTTATTCCATTAAGGGGCTTGATTGAATTTTTTGTATCTTCGCTTTTTAGTAAATTCTAATCCGTTTTTTTGGAAAAAACGAGGTAAATTTGAGCTGGGGAAGTTCATATCTATTAAATGATTGAGTAAACGTTACTTATTACAACTAAAACTGGAGTGTGAGTTAAGTTAAACTAAAACTGTTTTAGTTGATTTTTAGTTGAGTTAACAGTTAAATCAAGAAATGCATGTAATTTCTATGAATCAAAGGAATTTTGAGTTAATAGTGGTTAAACCAAGTGCCATTAACTTAACATAATCTTAGCAACTCTGATTTGCATTGGGTTAACTTAATTAACTTAGTACTATAAGTACTATTTGTACTATAAAATGAAATATTTTGAATTGCTTTACTCAATGTGTTTAAGGCAGCTTGTTCTTCAAATGTTGGGGTATGCTGAACTGCTGGGGTATGCTGCATTTTACAGTGTACAACAGAATTACATGCACAAACAGCATTGCTGACATTTCACTCGATAATGAAGTGGATCTGGGTTATATGGAGTTTAGAAGAGGCAACCTTTTCAAGTGCCGATAAAATCTTGAGCCGCTTTACTAATGACTGCCATTTTTTTACGTGAATGTTTAGTTAACAGGAGACTCAGACAGAGGAGTGCTCGTTTGATTTATGTACAATTATTATCCTTCAATTAGAAATGCAGTCATTTCAGGGCGAATTTGATTCCCATTCAGCCGTGCTGTGATGTGAGCAGTTCTCTTTGTCATGCAGAAAGGCGGCCAACAGGCGATCAGGCAGCAGCAACTTAAAAGCGCCCGTTTAACAAAAGCCTTCAAATTTCATTCCCATGAAATTTTCACTTTCAATGCCCTAACAACATAATTACCACATAAAGGCCTTTTTTTCTTTTAGTCCCAGCCTAGGAGGCCGTTGCGGCTGGGGATTGGATGCAGCTTGCTCTGTCGAATAGTTTTAGCGTAAACGTGGTCACGTGAATCGAGTCCACTGGCTACTGAGTCTGACTGCTAACATTTGCATTGTGTCACTTGCTGAAGGACTCTAAGGTTCTGGGTTTGGTTTTTGCGAGCTTCCTTGGCAAAAACCCAGAAGAAGCCAAGCAGGAGAAGGAGCAGAGACTCGGTGTGGAAATCGAAGAGGTACGGTACAGAGACGGGGCAGGCCTCACCTCTAACCGGCTAGACTTTCGGCTTGGGTTTTCTGACCAGCGCTGGCATTGAGATGGTAACATTTTAAATGGCACCCTATTGAAAAGGTGTCATATATGGCCAGATACCCTCTATTGGCTAATGTTTAGTGCTCTGATGGAAACAGTAAAGGTCTGCATAAAGGGATTGGTTTGTGGTGTTACACTGTGAACCTCTCATGTCCCACCTTGAATGCAACCTTTACAGAAACAATATCTTGTAGGTTAGGATGTGATTTGGAAATTTTAAACATTTTGTAGTATTTCCTGGTATTTATATAATTTACTTGTTTGAAAAAGATCACATTTGAGCTTTTTCACATTGCTTGCTGTTTAAAATGTTACCAGAGATAATCCAATTGTGGTCCTCCTTTCGAAAGACTTCTGTATGTGGGCATTTGCTTTTTCAACTTAGCTAAAGCTTCTAGTATCCGTCTTTTTAACCTGGTCTTTCTGCGTATGCTGTTAACTAAACTGTTGCATCATGTGGCCTAGCATAGTAATATGGTATACTAGACCTGTGAGTCATGTGTATAGGGAATGCCAGATTATAACAAAATTATAACTTTAGTCTGAGGATACATTGTCTCATGTAAAACTGGTAATGTAACTAACTGCGGTCTACAGGTCACAGTCGTGGCTATTCACTGATGTGAGAGTAATTAGACCATGGCTGTTTTGTACGTGCATATTGTTTTTCTTCTAGTTATGCTTTCCAAACTGGAATTCAGCGAAGAGAAGGAGTCACAAAGCTGTGTGTTGAAAGTGGTCAAAGTGTAGGTGGTGGATCAAAGAAGCCTTTTAATTGGATGCAATATTGCGTCTGACCACTGGATGGCAGAAATGTCTAAGATGCACATTAGACGGCAGCACTTAAAACGATGACTGGATTTCGGTGCATGTATGTCATGTACCTGCAATCGGTAGTTGGAATTAAAGACGTGAATCGTCCCTGAATTTCATAAATCTGACTTCGACTGGAAGGTATGAAGTGCATTGTGCATGCTCCTGTCAGATCAGTTCTCTTTTTCACGTAGCATGGCCTTTGAGATTAGATATGCATGTTGGAGATGTGGGTGACAGTGTCAGTGAACAGGAAATTAGTCATGGAAACGGGAAACAAATCATGATCATAATCACTATCATAAAGAATATTGCACTTTGACTGCAGAAATTATCCTCATGTCATCATGTTTCCAAGAGTGTCTAAATGCTTTTTTTTTTCTTTTCTTTTTTCTTAAGCCTAACACCTCTCGTCAAACATTTCTTTGCCCGGACTTTCCATCCCCCATACATAACATGCTCGCGCAAAGGCGTATAGTGGCGAACGTGGTGGTTTTGCAGAGAGCTATCTGTGTGTGCCAGCCTCTGTTCCTGTGGCTGCAGGGAGCACTCACTGTCACTAATGAAATGTCCTGAGCGTCACTGGAGATGCTGCGGTGACCAATTGTAGCAGCCAATCCTCTGACACTGCTTGTTCCACATGAAAGCTCCGTGTAATCACCTCTTCTGTGCTGGCAAATAAACACACACTCGAGGCCTGTGGAGCTTCGCATCGATCTCCAAAATGAGAAGCAAACAAAACCGGCATCGAATGCCATAGTGTCAACGGGCAGCTAATTCCAAAGGGCTTTCTGCAGATCTAAAGTGGGGAAACGGGAACCAGGCCCCCCTGTAGTGCCTGAACGATTATTATAATGCTGTGTTTTTGCAAGTATTACCGTGACACTTCCTTGCTAAAGATTAGGAACCGCTGAGTTCTTCAGACATCGTCTTTCTTGTGAATTCAAATAGTTTCTGAGTAATCGGATACCGGGGTCTTCTGGAACTGTGACTCATCTAACTGGGGTCGTAATCAGCCTCAGTATGACCCTGTGTGCTCGCTGTATTTGCCTCATCGTTATATTTGCCCTAGCCTACCTCTGCCGGCTCCTTCTTCACCAAGCTGTGCAGGAAATAAGTGTTAGTACCCATGCGAAGTCCTCTATTCCGGCAGCGTATCCAGGTCGTATGAGGATTTGAGGCATGTGACGAGGAGAAAAATGTAAGAAGGAGTACATAATGCAAATTCGGTTGGTCGCGAAAAGCGCTACACCTGTTGCATGCATCACGCTAGTTGCAGTGTGCGTGCAGCTTTGATTTATGTAAAAGTATTCGCTATAATCTAATAAGGCGTTCGGTCCCTGAAAACCCAATGTGGGCTCAGAAAGTTTGGACACCACTGCTCCACACTTTTAGCCATCTGTATTCAATGAACCACCACTCCAGTTAATCTAAACCAGGGATCTGGAGCATCCAGGAGGGTTGCAGTGTCTGCTGGGATTTGGTGCGACCTCGTACTCTGTTTCCAGGGCTTAAATTGGCTCCAGACCGATTGGAAACTACAAAAACATGCTGACACTGTAGCACTCAGGACATAGCACTGGGCATTGATCTAAACGTTCTTTTATGATGCAAGACACAAGGGCACAGTACACTGTCAATCAGCCGAAAAGAATTAACCGCCGGACTGTGCAAGGAGAACAAAGTAAACATCCCATAAGGCAGTGGAGCGGCCCTTTCCTCTTCACGTGTCATTTCACTCGTTTCCAGCAGAAGAAAGAGAAATGACGGTCAGACATTGTTCAGTCTTCAGGCGATGGTGTACTAGTCACAAGCTGTCCTCCCCCTTTTCACCTTTCTCTGGGGTCACTTTAATAGTAGTTTAGAATGCAATGTAATGGCCAAATGTCGATATATTTTAAAATAAAGTTCATTTCAATTAACATTGTATAGGTAACTACCGGGAATTTACTTAAAACCGTTTTCTTTCTGAATACTTACCTTTTGGTTAAGTGGTGAAAGGGCTGTCTGTACCTTTACCCTTTCTTCCCTGGTATTAGTACAGCAGCTAAAGTGATCCTCATGTTGTACCCTTCTCTCTGATTGCCTCTGCATTTTATAGCACCTTCTGTGATGGCAGACCAAGATTCTACATGTAGCCAGTACTTCTGTTAAATATCAGTATGCATTCATGAATGTTGGCATCCCAAAAAGAGACACATTCAAAGAACTAGCTGCCTTAGGTTTAGTGTTGATTTCTATGAAGTAAAGGTTGAATAGGTTTGTTGACCTAAAGGTACAAACTAAAAATCATTTTTATCTGTTGTATACATTATTGTGCCTGGTATGAGATTATCGCAGCAGGGTTCAACATGAAATAAGGTAAGTACAGGCTAAACCAAAGAGGTGCCCCTGTTTTTCTATTTTGTCCTCCCGGGAAAACATAAAACTGAGAATTCTCCACAAATGAGTACAATCCTTCACGAATAACCTTAAAACTCACTGCTAAGTCACTGGTTTTGCCAACGTTTCCATATGCATAGTATCATCAGCTTGAGTGAAGATAAAACTGCAATTAGATGAAAAATTTAACATGCTATAACCTTTTGATCGGATCTCTCGGATTCGTCAGTGAAGTAATTCATTTTTTTATTTGGTAATATAGCATTTGGCTACTTAATTTCCTGTTTCACATGTAGTCCATGATCCGTTTAGTAATTTTGCCATTCTGTCAACAGCTTAAGGAAGAAATTGATAAACTGGAAGATAAAATGGAGTTTGCCAACAATGCCTTGAAAGGAGACTGGGAGAGGTGGCAGAAGAGCATGAGGGGAGATATCAAGGCCGCCTTCATGTGCACTGCTGAGAAGAATGTGGACTATTACGAAAAGGTGAGGCAGGGGGTCCTGATTCAGGGGCTATTCAAGAACACCTTGTTTCTGAAAAGCTACATATTTTAATAATACATGTCGGGTAGTTTGCTTCCAGTAATCGTGTTTGTAGATATTGGAAAGCTCCGTAGTCTAAACGGACATTATACTTAAGGGGAGCATTTTGTTTAATTTCGTAAATATTTACTTACAAATTTACAAATGAGTGAAGCAAAGTGTAGATTGAATGTGGGCTTTGGAGGCCTTTCACGTAACCGTCAGAATTGAAGTGCTTCTCTGCTTTGCACTCGGTGCAGATACCAAGGCTAATATTGCAGCCCTGGGAAATGGAGGCATTCAAACTGTAGCCTTCTCCTGCAGAGAAGGATTAGTAAACACCCTGAACAGCAAGTTCTGTAGCCTCCTCTCCTCAGGGCCCGTTCTCACAAAGTTATGTGGGATATGGGATCCACAATTCAATTCAAACTGGGAAAGAAAGCATAGCCGTGGAACGCAGTTCTCCAGCTCTATTTTTAGATACTAATGTGTTTCAGGATCAGGAATAAACATGTTACAACATCACACTGGGTAATACTAGAAACAACATGCACAAAGCATCGTATGGCTGTGTTTTTCTTTCTTTCAAAAAAACACCCAGTGAGCAGCAGTCCTGTGGGCATCTAAGTTCTATGAATGGCTAATGAGAGAGGTCAGTGGAGAATGGCCAGTCTGGTCAAAGCTGGCAGAAAGATGTCAGTCATGCAATGGCCACACATTACAACGGTATGCAGAAGAGCATCTCTGAATACACAATGCTTGCTACAGCAGCAGAAGACAAATAAGTCCTAATAAATACCTAATATAATGCTCATGAGTGTATATTTAAATAATTTATTTAAAGGTGCAATCGGTGACTTTAGACCTCAAACGGTCTAGAGGAATTACAGCAACAAACACCACAACGCTGTTTATCCCTCCCCCTTCAACATGCTGACGTTGAAACCCGCCACGCCATTGGCTGTGGGAATTTTCAACCAATGAGCTTGAATTATTGTACAGCTATACAATGTTTTTATACAGTGTCGGTCCGTCAACTGTATATTTTGAAACCCGAATTTAAGGACTATCAACACAGGCAGACTTTCAGTGAGCCTGTTTCAATGATAGGAAGGGCATTACAATGGTCTTGTAACAATGTTTTAACACAAAAATCTTGCCTATTGTACCTTCAACCAGGGAGATCAATTGAGAACATGTTGTCGTTTGCAAGGATTCCCTGGGAGGAATGCCCGAGAGAATTGTTGCAAGTGGGACGAGAGCCAGAGTGAGAGACAGAGGGGTAAAGCCCCAGGACTGTTAAAATATAGTATAATACAAGGGTGTGTAACAGTTTCTTGCTCATATGTATTCTATAGTGAGTGCATCAGTGATTTACCAACTTACCACCAGAGGGTGGTAGTAGTCAAAAAAAAAAAAAAAAAACATCCTGATAATTAAGAAGGTTATAATGAAGCAAGATAACCATATAATGGAGGCGTTATTATTTCTTGCTTATTATGGTTAGATGGCTAGGTTTTATAATCGATTGCTGATTCTGTTCATTTGACTCCTGTGGCTAAAACTCATATGTCTGTTGTGCAAGGATAACAATAAATCAGCAAATAGACACACCCACTAATCCCACAACACAAAAGTATGGAGAGATGGGCAATCATCTGAAATGAAATCACGATATCTATTGAGGGAAAATAAGAATGCTTGATGAATACAGTTTTCTAATGTGTGTACTTTACAAAATGAATACTTACCTTTGTGAAAATGACAAGCAAATCATTTTAATTCAAAGTCGCAAATGTGCAATGTTGAGTGTTTGCGAACACTAATCTCTCCATATTCCCTGTAAGGTTATTCGGTTTTGTGCCATGACTGAAATCATTATGACAGGAGCTAATGGAGACAAATGCGAATATCACAGGGCCAATTCCATAAATCTGGAACCTTCTAGAACAGCTAACAGATGCTATTCAGGGAGCGCATGCTGGCTGTCCATAAGGTGGACCAAGTGTCCAAGGTGCCCATGTAGAAATGCTGCGTTTTATGTAGAAAGTGCACACGCGTCGTACAGAGCTATTTTTTCTGTGTCCATTTGACAACATAATTTTAATTGAGCCAGACATTAGAAGTAAACAGGGAATTCAGCACGGACTCTATCCATCTACACCGTACAAAATGTCCATTGCAAATCCTGTATGTACAGTATGTGTATATATACACTGTACATATTACATATCTTTACCAAACAGGAACACTCCCCATCTTCTGCTCTGTGTTCCATCACCCAGCGGGGCCGTGTGTTTGTTGAAGGCAGCGTATTTATGTTGAGAAATCACCGACAGCTATAATTGGAAGTGATAATTACCGCAGGAACTGAAAAGCGCTTCTCTGAATAGCGCTGTATGTAGCGTACCCGCGCTGGCAGAGGCAGATGTGCGAACGGGCCTTAATGCGCGGTGATTAGCGCGGGACCGCTCGCCTCCGCGGGACCTTTAATCAGGTGGGTGGGCAGGGACGCGGCGGCTCTAATGACTCACGGCAGCCCGGGCGACCCCAATAAGAGGAGGTGCGGATCCGATCATCGGGAGTCCGGGAGCGGGGACACGGTTCGGAGCTCTGCGAATCCTCGGAGGAGGAGGGGCCAGTAACGCACCCCGGGCCAAGGGCAGCCCCCCGAGCCCCCCCTGCACTGCCAGGCCCAGTGTACGAAAGCCGCATTACGGCCGTGAATGAGCCCTCCTGCCGGCGACAGCTGCCTCTACCCCGGCCTACTAAAGCAAGCTCATCCAGTTGTGCATGCAGTAGCACCAACCGCCCTCTCCACACACACACACACACACACACACACACACACGCACAGAACCCCCCTCCACCGCATACATCCAGCAGCATGCGTCACCCGCCTTTATTCCCACACAAAAGCCACGCTGCCTGCACTCAGAATAGTCCTCCGTGGAGCTGCTTCAGTGTCAGGTAATTAGGCTGGAGTGGATGCACCAGAGCGCACATCACAGAGTCCGTTCCTGGGTTTAGCGTGCGCACGTTTGCCGACCGCCAAACCGCCACGTACCACTCGAGCCCGTTTTCCAAACCAGATACGCCGTACATTTGATCCGGCGCCTTACAGCTACCCTTGCGTTCAGCTAGGCACATGCTCGATGGGTAATTTTGAGTTGTTCTTTATGAACGCTGCGCTGTGATCACAGCGACTATATGCTGCGCGGTGGCAACTTCAGGGGATTGCCATGGAGACGCCATAGCAACAAGACATTTCCTGGAAAATGAGAAAAGTCTCGTGTTGTTGAATACAAGGTGTTATTCAGACCATTCCGAATTTTCCATTTTATTTCAGTAGAATAAATTATTCTCTAAATGAATTTAATGTTTTAAGGCCAGATAATTACATTGCCGGAATCGTACTATACATGTGCAGCTTGCAATACTAAATCCTGAAGACCTCGCAATCCATGTGTTCCTTGATATTTTTTCACAGCATCCACTATGACAGGAACTAAAGCTGAAAATGTTGCATTTTTGTACCGTGTTAATCCACTCAGGGCCATATTTTGCAGCTGCATATTCTGCAGATAATGCATTGAGGGCCATATTTTGCAGCAGCATATTTTGCAGCTGCTGCCATTTTCAGCAGGGTCTTAGTCACTCACATTCAGCTTTCCAGGTCCGAAACCCGGATCCTTATCCAGAGAAACACTCTTCTGACACACAGAACCTAAAAAGATAGCAGGTGAGGACAGGCGGCTGGCTGATGGATGTGCTCCACACTGCTGAATGATACACCTAATTGGGGCCTTTGCCCGCCGTTTGCCCCCACTGAACATGGAGATGCAGGAGCCATTAGCTCTGCGGGATGTATCACCTGCAGTGTCACGAGAGGGTATGGGTGTCACCACAATCCAATCCTCCCCATCTCGTGCTCACTTCTGTTCGACTCCACGAGTCAAGTTAAACCATTGTTTCCACCCAATGCTGATTTTCTCTCTTGATTATCAGCAGAATTTTGGAAGCCATCCCTGCCAAAGTGCAGTGTTTTATTTGATTAGAGTAATGCTTTACAATTCAGACAAAAGTTTGATGTGTTGGGGTACCACGCTTACTCCACTCCCACTACCTCTGTGGCTTGCATCTTCTGACCAGCAAAGAAAATAAAGTACAGTACTGCGCAAAAGTTTTAGGTATGTGTGAAAAAATGTTAATAGTTTATTTGTATCAATTAACAAAATGCAAAGTGAGTGGACAGAAGAAAAATCTAAATCACATCAATAGTTGATGTGACCACCCTTTGCCTTCAAACCAGCATCAATTCTTCTTGGTACACTTGCACAAAGTCAGGGATTTTTTGGCATATAGTCAGGTGTGTGATTGAGCAATTATACCAAACAGGAGCTAATGATGATCAATTTAATATGTTGGTTGAAACACAATCATTAACTGAAACAGAAACAGCTGTTAGGAGGGTTAAAACTGGGTGAGGAACAGCCAAACTCTGCTTCCAATGTGAGGTTTCTGAAGACAGTTTAATGTCAGAAGTCATACACCATGGCGAGACTGAGCACAGCAACAAGATACACGATAGTTATACTGCACCAGTAAGGACTCTCCCAGGCAGAAATTTCAAGGCAGACAGGGGTTTCCAGATGTGCTATCCAAGCTCTGTTGAAGAAGCACAAAGAAACGGGCAACATTGAGGACCGTAGACGCAGTGGTCGGCCAAGGAAACTTAGTGCAGCAGATGAAAGACACATCATGCTTACTTCCCTCCGCAATTGGCAGTGCCATCAGCTCAGAATTGGCAGAAACCGTGGGAAAGTGGGACCCGGTTACACCCATCTACTGTGCGGGGAAGTCTGGTCAGTAAGTGGTCTTCATGAAAGAATTGCGGCCAAAAAGCCATACCTCCGACGTGGAAACAAGGCCAAGTAACTCAACTATACACGAAAACACAGGAACTGGGGTGCAGAAAAATGGCAGCAGGTTCTCTGGACAGAAGAGTCAAAATGTGAAATATTTGGCTGTAACAGAAAGCAGTTTGTTCAACGAAGGGCTAGAGAGCGGTACAAGAATGAGTGGCGAGAGGCAACAGCGAAGCATGGTGAGGTTCCTTGCCAGTTTGGGGCTGCATTTCTGCAAATGGAGTTGGGGATTTGGTCAGAATTAATGGTCTCCTCAATGCTGAGAAGTACCGGCAGATACTTATCCATCATGCAAAACCATCAGGGAGGCATCTTATTGGCCCCAAATTTATTCTGCAGCAGGACAACGACCCCAAACATACAGCCAATGTCACTGAGAACTATCTTCAGTGTAAAGAAGAACAGGGTGTCCTGGAAGTGATGGTATGGCCCCCACAGAGCCCTGATCTCAACATCATCGAGTCTGTCTGGGAGACGGAAGCATTTGAGGCTGCCTAAATCCACAGAAGAACTGTGGCTAGTTCTCCAAGATGTTCGGAACAACCTACCTGCATAGTTTTTGAGTTCTTTCAAAAACTGTGTGCAAGTATACCTAGAAGAATTGATGCTATTTTGAAGGCAAAGGGTGGTCACACCAAATATTGATTTGATTTAGATTTTTATTCTGTTCATTCACTTCTTCTGTTCATTCCTTTTTGTTAATTGATAAAAATAAACGATCAACATTTCTATTTTTGAAAGCATTCTTATTTCACAGCATTTTTTCCACACCTGCCTAAAACAGTTGTGCCCATATATATCTTTTTATAAATTTTATTTGCACATTCCTAACAAAACAAAAATAAGAATATACCCCAGGGATATAATTGAGCTCAAATGCGGCAATTACTGCATTTAGATCATGAAGTGAAAATGTGTTCGAAAAAAAAGCCCCGAAAGTTTCCTGCCTGTCGCAGTACAGTGAGAAACATGATCAGCAACATTGAAGAATCAGAGATGGGTGTGTGGGGAGTCTGCAGTGTTCTGCACGGATCTATGGTTTGGTCTGATTATGTACTGCCCTGAAGCCCATCCTGCTAATCAATTTCAAGCCGCCTGATATGGATTCAGAGTCGATCTCGTTGTCAGTCCGTCAAAACTAGATGAGATTCACCTCTGCTCATGCTGTGATAGTTAAGTAAGTTTCGGCCTTTAAATTTGTCACAACGTTATTCTTAAAGCAGTGAGCCGATATGTGTCTGAATTATCTGTGTGGGTGTCTGCCGTTTCTTCAGTAGAGCCTCCCTGCATTGGGCCATCTATCTGTGCATGTCTCCTACATTGCCCCTAAACTACCCGGACACTATGTGGGCTGTGCATGACTGGAATCTTTAATTTAAGTGCATTTCTTAAATACAAATAGGGAAAAAAAGAATGTAGCCAATGTTGAATGTTCAATGTGAAAAGGTGATGTTTTTGCGTGTACGATGCTCGATGGACATATCACACACACTACTCATTTGTCAACTAACCCCCCCCCACATCCTTGATGCTTCTTGATCATTTTGTATCAGCAGTAAGTAAATCTGGAGAATGTTTCAGCAATCAATATCTCAGGGTAATATCTCAGAGTTGCTGCTCTGATTGACCCACACAGTACTATTTTCGGCCAGAAGTGAAACTATGACACTGATGGCCAAAGGAAGTGGTTCTCATACACATAGTACGATTTTGAATTTCCACAATGTGCTGAACACAGGCAAATCTGCAGCTTAATCACATTATCACATTTGCCACAGAGGTTAAGCAGCTGGGCCCAGAATCCTCCCAAACATACTCCATCCAAGTATGTATCTGGCTGTGTAAATGTGTTTATACATGTAAACACTAGCTGTGTAGATTAGGCCAAATAATAACCACCTCTTGAATAGAGTAATGATGAAATGTGATGTAGCAGAAGTGTTAATTAAGACACAGCCCCCCATGAGTGAAGGCACCTGTTTAAGACTTTGAAGTTGAGCTGCCTGAGGGAGTTTGACACTGTGAGGCTCCAATGTGACACACTTCTGACTGACTATAAAGAGGTTCTACTCTTCCATGATATAGCATCGTATGGAGATTAGACTTAGCAGGGCTTTTAGGGTTTTAGAGGCTTCTTGAAGTTGCTCTCCCTTCTTTCTACATGAAGCTCACTTCACCTGGACTTGCCTTGCTGTAAAGCAGGGGTGCCCAATCATGTGCCATGGAGGGCCAAGAGTAAGCAGGTTTCATTCCAATTAATTACTACACAAGCTGATTTCAAGAATGAGTTGCCTCCTCTCTGGTTGAAGGTGTGTTAGTGCATCATTCTGACCAGGTGTTTAGTATCGCTGCGGACTTTCCTCTAGACACGGTAACGTTGATTTTTAAATTGCTCATTTGAACAGCAAGGGTTAGGGCTTGAGCCAGTTTGTTTGTCTATTACCTGTTAATCACTTCTACTGGTTGCATACCTGTAGAGTGATTGAACATTTGTCTTAAATAGCTTAAATAGCTGTGGAATTTATCAGTAGATTAGCTTTGATTTGATATTGCTTGTGAGCAATTGTAGGCGATTTAAATAGGCGTGTCAGAGCGACGCTAGCGTATATTAGACTCGTGAAAGTTGTCCTTAGTCAGTAAGTGCATCATACTGACCAGGGGCCTCATTTATAAACGTTGCGTAGGCACAAAAGAATGCGTACGCCACTTTCTAAGCAAACTTTGGCATTTATAAAAAACAAACTTGACCGGAAAATGTGCGGTCCTCCACGGAAACTCTGACCCATGCGTACGCACATTAACTGGAGAAATGAGAAATTGTGCCTTTCATGCTCGTGACGTAAGACCAGGAAAACGGGAAGTGAAACCGGATGTAAAAAGGTATAAAGATTTGCCGGGAGTTGTGGCTGGGTATGGCTGCTGTAAGGACGTGCTTCGTCCCTGTTATACTTATTAAAGTGTTGTATTGTTGAATCTCGCTACACGGGTTCTCTCCCTTCTTAAGTGCAACACAACATTTGGCGACGAGAGAAGTCGAAAATGATACACAACAGATACCACTGTGTAAAATAAATCGATTTGTTGATTGTTGATTGTACTCTTAAAGGGTTCTGATTTTCTGCATGTTTACACTAGGACTCGGAACTATACTGTCCTCTCAGGTCCTCTTTGCACTTGTTCTTGTGTTTAATTAGCACTTTTTTGTACGTCGCTCTGGATAAGAGCGTCTGCTAAATGCCATGCAATGTAATGTAATGTAATGTAATGTAATGTAATGAAATATTACCTCTCACGTATCATATACGAAGAGTTAATTTGCAAAAACGGATAAAAGCCTCTCTTACAACGAATAAACAAACAGCTGTTTGATTGATGCTCTCTGGAGTGCCCAAAAAATATGATTTATAAATATAAACGGAGATGTTGTAAAATAATCCCTCAAATATGTAGACGAATTGTTAAACAATACTTCATGTTATTAAATGTATTCTCATAAATAATATGGTGAACAGTCGGACAAATTGCGCTGCACTGATGCCGTTTACAATGTGTCAGTCGGGCAGATACGAGCATAGTTTCATATATTGTTATCATATTCATATATTATGTTTTTTTTCCAATGGTGCTAGACAAATAACGTGTATTATTATTATTATTATTATTATTATTATCATCGTCATCATCACATTCGTTGTGCAGAACTGTTCGCCATTTACAATCAATCAGGATAATTCCCACACCTGTAGCTTTTCAGAGGCAATCAAATGGCTGAAATCCCTTTTCTTGGCCTTCTTTTCAGCATTTGGCATTGTTGTCTTTGTGAAATGCATATTCATTAGGGGTGTTTCACTGCCTATTTATAGGCAACTGTGGGCGGGACATGAAGCTGGCAAAGTTGCGCCACATTTAGAGTTGATTGTGATTTATAAAGGAAAACTGGCGTGGGACGTGCGTATGCACTGTTTTATAAATCAGAATATTTTTTGGCGTACGCACGTCCTAGGTTTCATGCTTACGCAGGTGTGGGAATTATCCTGATTGATTGTAAATGACGAACAGTTCTGCACAACGAATGTGATGATGACGATGATAATAATAATAATAATACACGTTATTTGTCTAGCACCATTGAAAACACAGTTACAAAATTAAGAGATAAAACGAACACAAATTTATAACAATAAACAGATTATAAAACGTAATATATGAATATGATAATATATGAAACTATGCTCGTATCTGCCCGACTGACGCATTGTAAACGGCATCAGTGCAGCGCAATTTGTCCGACTGTTCACCATATTATTTATGAGAATACATTTAATAACATGAAGTATTGTTTAACAATTCGTCTACATATTTGAGGGATTATTTTACAACAACATCTCCGTTTATATTTATCATCCTAAATCATATTTTTTGGGCACTCCAGGGAGCATCAATCAAACAGCTGTTTGTTTATTCGTTGTAAGAGAGGCTTTTATCCGTTTTTGCAAGGACCTGAGAGGACAGTATAGTTCCGAGTCCTAGTGTAAACATGCAGAAAATCTGAACCCTTTAAGAGTACAATCAACAACAATCAATTTTGATTTATTTTACACCGTGGTATTTGTTGTATATCATTTTCGACTTCTCTCGTCGCCAAATGTTGTGTTGCACTTAGGAAGGGAGAGAACCCGTATAGCGAGATTCAACAATACAACACTTTAATAAGTATATCAGGGACGACGCACGTCCTTACAGCAGCCATACCCAGCCACAACTCCCAGCAAATCTTTATACCTTTTTACATCCTGTTTCACTTCCCGTTTTCCTGGTCTTACGTCACGAGCATTAAAGGCACAGTTTCTCATTTCTCCAGTTAATGTGCGTACGCATGGGTCAGAGTTTCCGTGGAGAACCGCACATTTTCCCGTCAAGTTCGTTTTTTATAAATGCCAAAGTTTGCTTAGAAAGTGGTGTACGCATTCTTTTGTGCCTACGCAACGTTTATAAATGAGGCCCCAGGTGTTTAGTATCGCTGCGGACTTTCCTCTAGACACGGTAACGTTGATTTTTTAATTGCTAATTTGAACAGCAAGGGTTAGGGCTTGAGCCAGTTTGTTTGTCTATTACCTGTTAATCACTTCTACTGGTTGCATACCTGTAGAGTGATTGAACATTTGTCTTAAATAGCTTAAATAGCTGTGGAATTTATCAGTAGATTAGCTTTGATTTGATATTGCTTGTGAGCAATTGTAGGCGATTTAAATAGGCGTGTCAGAGCGACGCTAGCGTATATTAGACTCGTGAAAGTTGTCCTTAGTCAGTAAGTGCATCATTCTGACCAGGTGTTTAATATTGCTGCGGACTTTCCTCTAGACGCGGTAACGTTGATTTTTAAATTGCTCATTTGAACAGCAAGGGTTAGGGCTTGAGCCAGTTTGTTTGT